>NW_022326030.1:0-36971 GCF_002776525.5 Piliocolobus tephrosceles | reverse complement strand
TCTTTGAAACCAATGAGAACAAAGATACAACATACCAGAATCTCTGGGACACATTTAAAGCAGTGTGTAGAGGGAAATTTATAGCACTAAATGCCCACAGGAGAAAGCAGGAAAGATCTAAAATTGACACCCTAGTAACACAATTAAAAGACCTAGAGAAGCAAGAGCAAACACATTCAAAAGCTAATAGAAGGCAAGAAATAACTAAGATCAGAGCAGAACTGAAGGAGATAGAGACACAAAAAATCCTTCAAAAAATCAATGAATCCAGGAGCTGGTTTTTTGAAAAGATCAACAAAATTGATAGACTACTAGCAAGACTAATACAGAAGAAAAGAGAGAAGAATCAAACAGACACGATAAAAAATGATAAAGGGGATATCACCACCAACCTCACAGAAATAGAAACTACCACCAGAGAATACTATAAACACCTATACGCAAATAAACTAGAAAACTTAGAAGAAATGGATAATTTCCTGGACACTTACACTCTCCCAAGACTAAACCAGGAAGAAGTTGAATCCCTGAATAGACCAATAGCAGGCTCTGAAATTGAGACAATAATTAATAGCCTACCAACCAAAAAAAGTCCAGGACCAAATGGATTCACAGCTGAATTCTACCAGAGGTACGAGGATGAGTTGGTACCATTCCTTCTGAAACTATTCCAATCAATAGAAAAAGAGGGAATCCTCCCTAACTCATTTTATGAGGGCAACATGATCCTGATACCAAAGCCTGGCAGAGACACAACAAAAAAAGAGAATTTTAGACCAATATCCCTGATGAACATTGCTGCAAAAAAATCCTCAATAAAATACTGACAAACCGAATCCAGCAGCACATCAAAAAGCTTGTCCACCATGATCAAGTGGGCTTCATCCCTGGGGTGGAAGGCTGGTTCAACATATGCAAATCAATAAATGTAATCTAGCATATAAACAGAACCAAAGACAAAAACCACATGATTATCTCAATAGATGCAGAAAAGGCCTTTGACAAAATTCAACAACCTTTCATGCTAAAAACTCTCAATAAATTCGGTATTGATGGAACATATCTCAAAATAATAAGGGCTATTTATGACAAACCCACAGCCAATATCATATTGAATGGGTAAAAACTGGAAGCATTCCCTTTGAAAAGTGGCACAAGACAGGGATGCCCTCTCTCACCACTCCTATTCAACATAGTGTTGGAAGTTCTGGCTAGGGCAATCAGGCAAGAGAAAGAAATAAGAGGTTTTCAGTTAGGAAAATAAGAAGTCAAGTTGTCCCTGTTTGCAGATGACATGATTGTATATTTTGAAAACCTCATCATCTCAGCCCAAAATCTCCTTAAGCTGATAAGCAATTTCAGTAAAGTCTCAGGATGCAAAATGTGCAAAAATCACAAGCATTCTTATATACCAGAAACAGACAAACAGAAAGCCAAATCATGAATGAATTTCCATTCACAATTGCTTGAAAGAGAATAAAATACCTAGGAATCCAACTTACAAGGGATGTAAAGGACCTCTTCAAGGAGAACTACAAACCACTGCTCAGTGAAATCAAAGAGGACATAAACAAATGGAAGGACATACCATGCTCATGGATAGGAAGAATCCATATCGTGAAAATAGCCATACTGCCCAAGGTAATTTACAGATTCAATGCTATCCCTATTAAGCTACCAATGACTTTCTTCACAGAATTGGAAAAAAAGCTGCTTTAAAGTTCATATGGAATCAAAAAAGACCCCACATTGCCAAGACAATCCTAAGCCAAAAGAACAAAGCTGGAAGCATCACGCTACCTGACTTCAAACTATACTACAAGGCTACAGTAACGAAAACAGCATGGTAGTGATACCAAAACAGAGATATAGACCAATGGAACAGAACAGAACCCTCAAAAATAATACCACACATCTACAGCCATCTGATATTTGACAAACCTGAGAAAAACAGGAAATGGAGAAAGGATTCCTTATTTAATAAATGGTGCTGGGAAAATTGGCTAGCCATAAGTAGAAAGCTGAAACTGGATCCTTTCCTTATTCCCAATACAAAAATCAATTCAATATGAATTAGAGACTTAAATGTTAGACCTAACAGCATAAAATCCCTAGAAGAAAACCTAGGTAATACCATTCAGGACATTGGCATGGGGAAGAACTTCATGTCTAAAACACCAAAAGCAATGGCAACAAAAACCAAAATTGACAAATGGCATCTAATTAAACTAAAGAGCTTCTGCACAACAAAAGAAACTACCATCAGAGTGAACAGGCAACCTACAGAATGGGAGAAAATTTTTGCAATCTACTCATCTGACAAAGGGTTAATATCCAGTATCTACAAATAACTCAAACAAATTTACAAGAAGAAAACAACCCCATCAAAAAGTGGGCAAAGGATATGAACAGACATTTCTCAAAAGAAGACATGCATACAGCCAAAAGACACATGAAAAAATGCTCATCATCACTCACCATCAGAGAAATGCAAATCAAAACCACAATGAGATACCATCTTACACCAGTTAGAATGGCAATCATTAAAAAGTCAGCAAACAACTGGTGCTGGAAAGGAAGTGGATAAATAAGAACACTTTTACACTGTTGGTGGGATTGTAAACTAGTTCAACCATTGTGGAAAACTTTATGACGATTCCTCAAGGATCTAGAATTAGAAATACCATATGACCCAGCCATTCCATTACTGGGTATATACCCTAAGGATTATAAATCATGCTGCTATAAAGACACATGCACATGCATGTTTATTGTGGCACTATTCACAATAGTAAAGACTTGGAATCAACCCAAATGTCCTTCAGTGACAGACTGGATTAAGAAAATGTGGCACATATACACCATGGAATACTATGCAGCCATAAAAAAGGATGAGTTTGTGTCCTTTGTAGGGACATAGATGCAGCTGGAAATCATCATTCTCAGCAAACTATCACAAGAACAGAAAACCAAACACTGCATGTTCTCACTCATAGGTGGGAACTGAACAATGAGATCACCTGGACTCGGGAAGGGGAACATCACACACCAGGGCCTATCATGGGGAGGGAGAGGGGGAAGGGATGGCATTGGGAGTTATACCTGATGTAAATGAGGAGTTGATGGGTGCTGATGAGTTGATGGGTAAAGCACACCAACACAGCACAAGTATACATATGTAACAAACCTGCATGTTGTACACATGTACCCTAGAACTTAAAGTATAATAAGAAAAAAAAAAGAAAGTTCCAATTCAACTCTTTTAGTTGTTTTGAAATATCATATAAATTATTGTTAACTAGAAAAGCCCTATTTTGCTACTAAACACCATATTAATTTCCTTCTATTTAACTGTATTTTATTATTATTATTATTATACTTTAAGTTCTAGGGTACATGTGCATAACGTGCAGGTTTGTTACATATGTATTTAAGCGTATTTTTTAGCCATTAACCATCTTCCCTTTATCTCCACCCTTCCCTACCCTTCTCAGCCTCTGGTAACCCGGTCATTCTATTTTCTGTCTCCATATACCATTCACGGTAGTCAAGATGTGGAATCAATGTAAGTGTCTATCAATGCATGAGTAGATAAAGAAAATGTTGTACATATGCACAATGGACTGTATTATTCAGTCATGCAAAATAATGAATTCCTGTCATTTCCTACAGCATGGCTGGAACTGGAGAACGTTATGTTAAGTGATAAACTAGATACAGAGAAACAAATATCACATAATTCTTAATAATATGTGGAAAGTAAAAAAGTATTCGTTTCTCTGACCCCATTGCTATTTTTTTTATATTTAATACCTTCTATTATTGGTGCAGAAACCTGATCTCCTAGACTGTAACTATCACAGGCCCAATAATTCCTCATTTAATTTTTCCTAATAGTCACTGCCTCAGGTTAATAAATGAAGTATCAATTACCTTTGTGAAATATATTTAAGGCATTGTTTAATGATATGCTTAATCCCAATGATGTACTAACTTCTAATCCTGGTATCTGACAACAGACTGATTTAGGTAAAAACTCAAAACTGAAAGATCATTTCAAATCTGACCTCTTTCTTGGCCAATCTAGCATGAGTTTTTCTGTTTCCTCTTCCTGGACTCACTTAGGTTAGAATACCTACGAAACTACCTTTGAGATGTGTACTAGCAAGCAGAAAGTGTACTGGGGAGTGCTTTCAGAGAAAGAGGGGAGACTGGGAAAATAGGGACATTGACCTGCAACTCAATCCCAATAAAAGTTCTCAGATAGTCCAAATTCTTGCTTGAATGTCGATGGTCCTTTAGAGTTGTCATGAATTGAGTCAATGGAGAAGAGATTTTTGTACTTCCAGCTCAGTCAGTCATCCCACAGGTGGGCATAGCCATAAATGAGAGAGCTATAAACTCTTTTCAGAAGGAAACTAACCCAGAAAATTTCATTCTTCAGCAGCCAAAACTACTGGCAGCTGAAGAAAAGTGTACCTAGATTTCAAAGCATTCATTTGGTAACACATCCATTGTATGGGTTCCTCTCCACTCACATAAATCTGCCACCTATATCCAGGCTTCACTCATTTCAGATTTGGGACCTGAACTAATCCACACCTCTATCAATTCTACAGTGGTATGAGGAGCCTTTCTTCTCTCTTTCTGTTTCACTATACCTGGTCTCACCACTGCTTTCAAGTTGGGAAATATCTTTATGAAGATAATAACACTTTAACAAAAATCTTCTAACAATCTGTGGGTGGGGCAGATTATCACTAATAAATTACATTGACTTTTTTACATGTAATAAATTCTTCCCAAACAAAAATTTAATTTGTTTGAAAACTCTACTGAACATTATTTGTTGTATTTTTAATATAAATATTAAACTAAAATGGAAAGATAAATAATGAGTGTTAAACCTGTACTTCTTATGCATCTGCATTAGTCCATTTTCACACTGCTAATAAAGACATACCCAAGACTGGAGAGAAAAAAAAAAAAAAAAGAGGTTTAATGGACTCGTGGTTCCACGTGTCTGGGGAGGCCTCACAATCATAGCAGAAGGCAAGGAGGAGCAAGCCACGTCTTACATGTATGGCATCAAGCAAAAAGAGAGCTTGTGCAGGGAAACTCCCCTTTTTAAAAATCATCGCATCTCATGAGACTTATTCACTATCACAAAAATGACATGGGAAAGTCCTGACCAACCATGATTCAGTTAACTTCCACCAGGTTCCTCCCACTAATGTGGGAATTCAAGATGAGTTTTGCGTGGAAACATAGCCAAACCATATCATCATTTCATTACAGGAAAGGAAACTGGGTATTTGAAAGAGAATCCCTGGGATAGCCATAGGACTGAGGAAGGAAGGCGTCAGTGACCTACGTAAGTGACAAAGTGAAACCAATTTTAAAAAGCCTGTTTATCTGAAAATCATTTTCCTGAAACCTAACCACTATTTACACTGATGTCATAAAAATATGAAGATAAATTCTAAAGAAGTCTTTAAAGAATGTAAAATAGTAAGGAAAAATTATTTATTGAAATAAGTAATAACTCCTAGCAACAAGCTAGTTCACACAATATGCTTATTAGGCATTTCTACATGAAAACACTAAATTAAAGTGCAAAGTGACACAGATGATTGACTTTCACAAAATATCACATAAAACTAGTCCAGAAATATTAAGACACATATTTAGGCAGTGAATTCCTACATAAGGGTCTACTAACATTACAGCTTGAACTAAATAGCATCTTTAGTGGTGAGTTGGAGCAGATTCCAATAGAGTACTTTGAGATTCATATGTAGTGGAGAAAAAAAATTATTTGTCTCTTCAAAAAAGTAAACTAAATTATTATTTTGAGAGAAAGTCCGTCTTTATTACTACACTGTTTCTGTATATTTCTTGTTTAAACAACTAGTTTGTTGTGTGTCTTTTTCCAGCTAGGAGGTTAATTTAACCCTGAAGATTTTAATGTAGCACTCAGCACAAATGAGATCCCTTAAGTAGACTTACCCTACTGTTCAATGGATGTATTCAACCTTGCTTTTTCTTTGAAAGACATGGCCTTTTGCTTTCTTATTCCTTGATATCACATTGAACACCCAAGAGTAAATGTTGAATACCAACCATCTGGCTCTTATTACCTAAAAAATAACAACCCAAACTTCCTCTTTGATTATCTTTTAAGGATAAAAATATTAAAAATTTTATTTTGTATGAAAAATATTATATATCAGCTGGCATAACATACATACAATAATGAGATACACTCTTGAGTTTAAGTGTGATTATTATTTATATGTATAAGCCTATATTATATTAGTTAATCCTATAAAATGTATTAACAGCTTTAGAGACAGAGCTAAAGAGAACTATTTTGTCTTACATGTATGTGTATTTGTATATGTCTATGTGTGCATATTGTATCAATGATTTATCCTATGAAATTTAAAATATATAAATGATTTTTAGGATTATTAAAGTTCAAAACCTAAATAGTATCAATATTAGTTATTTAAGAAACAATTCATTATTAGATTTATGCTATTCTGATTTACTTTTTTAACCATCCCAGTGTAACCTGAATAACTAAAGACCTCACTAGTATTTTGGGGGAAAAGATATTATTAATATCAGTACTCTAATTTTGCTTTCATGATGGATCAAATATTATTCTCCAAAAGTGTGTATCCATGTAGATATCCTACACCATAAATAAAAGTATTTGTTACAATTCCCAAAGGCATCTTAACTGCACCCATAAGTTCACCTGTGCTGCCATTGTTTACTTTCAAACTCTGCCATTGCTGGGATATACACCTTTGAATGAGACTCAAGTTCACTGAATTTTCTCACAGCACTCCTACTCTTTACAGATTTTTGTTGAGTGACACAACAGCTGGTATATCTTTCCCTGCAAGGATTTATGTCTCCTTTGAGGGCAAATTTCTACTGATTTACTCCAATCACACTATCAAAACTCATGATATTTGATGTTTCCCAGGCTTCATAAAATGGGAAACCTTTTTTTCAGGGTTAAGTTCATTGGTGGTTGTAAGACTAGTTGAGGATGTATTTCAATAGCAAGGCTACTTTGGTACTGAACTGTTAAGAGTTTGTTTCCATATTTATTTCAGTATACACACACATTCACATACACACACATTAGCGCACACCCACACAAACTCACAGCTCCGGTTTTGCTAGAATGCACACTCTGGTTCATGTTGGTAGATCAGCTGCTCTGTGGTACAAAGAAATCACTGATGCACTTCAACTTCCATGGCTCACGGTGTATAGTCAGTATTCCTATATGATAAACTTTCTTTCATGGGCTCTGTGAAGACAATTTGTTGGCTTTCAGATCCATTTAGAAATGTGCCCTCAGATATTTGTAATTTGCCAACTTTCAAGGTGTAAATACTCTCATTTTGGTTAATGTTAATTTACTAAGATGATGCCATAGAACCTGGACTTGGCAAGAGATGAGCACGGTCGCTCCTTGTGACACAGTGTGAGCCAGCTTCAATACTGTCACACTTTAGTCATCGGCTGAATTTTCATTGATCATGTTCTTCTATCTTACAGACATTTCTGAATTTTAAGAATTAAAATTGTTGCTACATTGTAAAATCTCTAATAGGCTTCCTTCCTCAATGAAAATGAGATGACACATAGAAATTTGGCTAGGAGTTAAAATTTATCTAATCCTAACCATTAATTCTGCCCAAATATCAGATAGAGGCACACTAATTCCAAGTAGAAATTTGGCTAGGAGTTAAAATTTATCTAATCCTAATTAATAATTCTTCCCAAATATCTGACAGAGCAACACTAGTTCTCTTTGTATACTCAATGCATCAGTACATTATAACTATGTCATCTTATTGTTTCACCTTAAGAACAAGCAAATCAGTGATGAGAATATACGACTGCTTTTTGCCTTCAGAATTTGATTAAGACATAAAATTAGCAGAAAAATTTATTAAAATTGATTTTTAAATTGTAACATCATTGTCAACAGTTACACTTAATACCTCTTTTAAGGAATTTATATATAACATGTAAATTGATATTTGTAGAAATAACGTATATGGATCTTAAATCACTGCTTACATTTTTAAATTTGGGAATATAATAACTATCAACAATACTTCTCCAAAAGATAAAATTTTAGTTAAATGCTTTTCTTGTATCACGAACTGAGCTAAGACATTTGCATGTATAATCTCAACTCCCAACTGATATTTGATTGAGGAATCCTACGACTGGGTGTTTACCTCCCCCCCCAAAATGTTTATTGAAGTACTATTCACAATAGCAAAGATATGCAATCAACTTACATGTCCATCAACAACTGGTGGCATAAAGAAAATGTGGTATATATGTATAATAGAATATTATTCAGCCTTAAAAAAGAATGAAATTATGACTTTGCTACAACAGGGATGGAACTGGAGGCCATCATGTTAAATGAAACAACTGAGACACAGGAAGCAAATACTGCATGTTCTCACTTTAAAATGGGAGCTAAATAATATCTACACACGGGCATAGAGAATGATATGCAATGGAGACTCAGAAGGGTGGGAGGAAGTGGGAATGGAAGACAAGAAATTACTTAATGGGTACTATGTATGTTTTTTTTTTGAAGGATGAATACCCTAAAACCTCTGAGTTCACCACTATGCAATCTATGCATTACGCATTAACAAATTTACCCATTAACAAAATTACCCTTGTCTCTCATAAATTTATATAAATAAATAAATGGTAACAGAATCTTACTAAGCAAATGTTTCTGTTTATGCTGTTTTGCAAATAATAAAATAGGCACAAATAAGTTTAGAAAATCTGAAAAATCACATACCTAGCAGTGAACAGGGATTATTTCATTATATTAATTTCATTCTATGAATTATCTTTTAGTCACTGTGTTTTACAGTCTCTGACCTGTTACAAATCATTGCTGTATTTCATATACTGCTCTGATTCTAGTGATTGACAAATCAGAACAGTGGCGAATTAACCTCTCACACAAGAGGAAAATTTAGTCCTAAGGAAAAATGAATTTCTAAAATGCTGCCTCAGTTGTTCAATAACTTGTTCTTTCATTTTTGTTTCTTCATTTCTAAAATTTCTTTAGAGATTATATCCTCTTGTGCACTTCAAATACCCTTGAAAATAAAATTTTTCTTAATTTATTTCCTCCATCCCTTAACTATTCAAAAGGAGTTGAATTACTTGTTGCATATATCATTAACAGTCCTAACCCCATTGCAAAAAATGGAAAAAGATGCAAAGTGAGTTTCTTTTCAGTACCCATGACTCTCATTAAAGAACAGCCTGCTTTCAAAGAGTATAAAATTCTTAACAATTAGAGTCTAACTTTTCCAACTGGAGCTGCTGGCAAAGGTTAGCATCAAGGTGTACTGTGACATACTTGTCTTTTTCTGTTTCAAATTGAGATAGGAAAGAGATTTCCGCTCTATGAACAAAGGTACATTTTTGTTGCATGACTTCCAGATGGAGAGGAGTCAGCAGGTATGTTCAGATGATATGTTTGACTTGCACAGCAGGCTCCAGAGCATTCTTTTAAGCAGTAACTCTGTGTCACTAAAATGTTCATAGGCCTTTGTCACCCTTAACAATAGACAAAGTGTCAGGAGATTCCTATCAATTTTTGGTTTTCACCCATTTTGTAACCATGTCTAGAGAACATGAGAATAAGATTGGGAATTATAGATCATTTATTTACTTAACCACATTCAGAATAATTCATTTTAATGCTTAAATAAGTTAGCTTTTGCTGCAAAATATTTAAAGCAATGACCGTTTCTTGAGGTCACAATTTTGCAATCTGGAAATCTGGGCTAGCCTCACATAGGCACACTTTCTGGTCTGGTTCAGGTTCAGCTGATCACAACTGAGGATGGTTCAAGCATCTGTAGCCAACTGCCAGGACAGGCAGGGCCAGGCTGAATATAGTCTGGCAGACTCAAATCTGCTCCAGTTGATCTCTCATCCTCCAGCATACTATCTCATTTTATGCTCATACTTGTTCTTAGCTTTCCAATAGCATCAAGAGCCAGCATACAGCTCTTGTCACTCTCTGCTTGTGTTATATTTGCTGATGTCCCATTGACCAAAGAAAGTCCCATGACCTGCACAGATTCAGTGTGTAGGAAACAACCAAAAGTCTTGGATAAAAAGGAATGATTTGTGGTCATTTTTGCAATTACAACATGTCCCTAAAGTTACAACTAATTGAGTTTTATAACCTTACCATTCACACAAACATATTGTTCTGTTCTGTTTCTAAGAAGGAAGCTAAGGTTCTTCTTTTAGACTGGTCTATAAATGAGTGACCTATATCCTTTGTCCTTCTATCTGTTTGAAAATTGTCCTCTTTTCAAGTCTCCACTCCTTTCTTTTCGTTGTTGTTGGTTTATAAATATTGTGTTCATAATCAAATCCAAATCCTATAATAATTAATAGTAGTATTGTTTTCTAAGCAATTTCTGTGTTTTATTTAATAAAATTCATTACACCTTCTTCTTTTTTTATTATTATTATACTTTAAGTTCTAGGGTACATGTGCATAACATGTAGGTTTGTTACATATGTATACTTGTGCCATGTTGGTGTGCTGCACCCATCAACTCGTCCTTTACATCAGATATAACTCCCAATGCAATCCCTTCCCTCTCCCCCCTCCCCATAATAGGCCCCAGTGTGTGATGTTCCCCTTCCGGAGTCCAAGTGATCTCATTTTTCAGTTCCCACCATGAGTGAGAACATGTGGCGTTTGGTTTTCTGTTCTTGCGATAGTTTGCTGAGAATGATGGTTTCCAGCTGCATCCATGTCCCTACAAAGGATGCAAACTCATCCTTTTTTATGGCTGCATAGTATTCCATGCATTACACCTTCTTTACTTCCTAATCAATGATTTTCTTAATAAGCTAAAAAATTTGCCTTTATAAAATACTGCATTGCTTTGATTGGTTTCTCCCTACATTCTACTCACATTCTATATCTTTGCTTAGTTCACATTCTTCCTAGTTTCCCCATACTTGTGCTCATATTCTGAGATTATGAGAGCTTTATTTTGCTCCTTTTCACATACTACGATTTTTAGTACAAATATTTGTGCTTTCTCAATTTATTCATCCAGTTATTGGCCTTAACCTTAGATTGTTCTCTAAACACATGGGTCTTAAGACACAATAAACTCATTTTGATACCTTTTACCTTTACTCCAGTGACTTAAAAGCAATATGTTCATACCATTTTTTTCCACTGCTCTATATCAATATTTTTTCTGTGAAATAAGAGGCTGCTTGGCTTTTAATTATGATATTTACTTTTCAGTGCTCAACACCATAATAATAAGGAAATATAAAACAGGTTTAATAATGTTTTTGAACTAACCAGATGTAAGCATAGAAAAACAAGATTCTATCCACGTCACAATCATATGTGTAGTGACAAGGAAACATTACAAATTAGTTATATTCTAGCCAATGATGAACACATATTACAATAAAAGACAATGAGAAAGAAAAAAACAGAATAAGCCTAGCATTATTCTGTGATAAGTAGAAAATTTAGAAACATGAGACAAATTCTGTTAAGGTAAATACATTTTTTAATTTAAAGAAAATAAAAGAAGATGCCTTTATAATTTTGTAAATATAATTGTCAATAATTTCCAATTATTTCATCATCACTGATTAACTGGAAAGCTGTATCACAAGCTTCCTGATGAGGAAGCTGCAAAGTTCACTATCTTTGATAATTTTTGTGAACTGGATTGTGATTGTAAGATTAATGGCAGTGATAAGGTTAGGCTTTGTGTCCCCACTCAAATCTCATTTTAAATGGCAATGCCTATAATACCCACATGTCTAGGGAGACACCTGGTGGGAGGTGATTGGATCATGAAGGCAGTTCCTTTCATGTTCTTCTTGTGACAGTGAGTGAGTTCTCATGAGATCTGATGGTTTTACTGGGGACTCTTCCCCCTTTGCTACTCACTCTTCTCCTTCTTGCCTGCCACCATGTAAGACCTGCCTCTGCCCTTTCTGCCATGATTGTAAATTTCCTGAGGCCTCCCCAGCCATGCAGGACTGTGAATCTATTAAACCCTTTTCTTGATAGATTATCCAGTCTCAGGGATGTCTTTATAACAGTGTGAAAATGGACTAATACAGGCAGCTTGCTGTGTCTATTTTATGATACTAGAAGGAAAGTTGAGACCATTGTTCACAAAGTATAGTGAAGAGGCTAAAAACAGATAACCTTCATATTTGTTTTAAGACCTGGGACTGAAAAGGGCTAAAAACTTAGCTCTTATTAGTTAAAATAATTCATATTTAGATATTAGCTTTTCAGAAATTCTAACTTCTATTCTTTATTGTGTGTGGGGGGGGGGGGGGGTGGAGGTCGGTGGCTGTGTGTCAGTACAAGCACACACACAAACATTCCACTTTATGAGGTTTAAAGACTCACTTAGGTTCAAAAGTTCAAGCTTCGGTATCTAGATACTCAACCAGTACTGCCATAATTGGGTTGTGTGTAGTAATACTAGGGAATGATAGAAAACAGGAGATAGGTTAGTTCTACTTTTTATTTTTTTCAACTTCAAGGGATAGGAATCCAATTATAGAAAACAGGTTTTTTTTTTTTTTTTTTTTCTTTTCTGTGTGTGTAGATGCAGACACAGATGCTAAATTTTCTACCACTCTTATCAAAAGACAAACCACCGTCTTCCTGCTTCTGAAAGATTGTATTATAATATGGTTGTTACATGTTACCCTAATTACTTTATCCTGGTTATTATTAGCTTTCAGGAAACTGTCAATTTTTTTTTTTTTTTTCTGTTTTACTTTAATTTCTGGGATACATGTGCTGAATGTGCAGGTTTGTTACAAAGATATATATGTGCCATGGTGGTTTGCTGCACCTATCAACCCTAAAAATCACCTGGGTTTTAAGCCCTGAGTGCATTAGGTATTTGTCCTAGTGCTCTCCCTCCCTTGTCCCCCAACCTACTGACAGGCCCCAGTGCATGATATTCCCCTCCCTGTGTCCACGTGTTGTGATTTTTCAGCTCCTACTTATGAGCAAGAACATGTGGTGTTTGGTTCTCTGTTCCTGTGTTAGTTTGCTGAGGATGATGGTTTCCAGCTTAACCTATGTCCCTGCAAAGGACATGAACTCATTCTTTTTTAACGTCTACATTGTATCCCATGGTGTATATGAGCCACATTTTCTTTATCCAGTCTATCACTGGTAGCCATTTGGGTGTGTTCCAAGTCTTGGATATTGTAAATAGTGCTGCAATAAACATATGTGTTCATGTGTCTTTATAGTAGAATGATTTATAATGCTTTGGGTATATACGCAGTAATGGGATTGCTAGGTCAAATGGTATTTCTGGTTCTAGATCCTTGAGGAATCACCACACTGTCTTTGACAGTGGTTGAACTAATGTACACTCCCATGAATAGTGTAAAAGCATTCCTATTTCTCAACATTCTCACCACTATCTGTTGTTTCCAGACTTTTTAGTGATTGCTATTCTAAATGGTGTGAGATTGTATCTCATTGTGGTTTTGACTTGCATTTCTCTGATGACCAGTGATGATGAGCTTTTTTCTTATGTTTGTTGGCCACATAAATGTTTTGTCTTGAGAAATGTCTGTTCTTATCCTTTGCCCACTTTTTGATTTTTTTCTTGTAAATTTATTTAAGTTCCTTATAGATTCTGGATATTAGCCCTTTGTTGGAGAGACGGCACATCAAAAAATTTATCTGTCACGATCACGTCAGCTTCATCCCTGGGATATGAGCCTGGTTCAACATACACCAATCAATAAATGTAATCCATCACATAAACAGAACCAATGACAAAAGTCATGTGATTACCTTAATAGATGCTGAAAAGGCCTTCGATAAAATCCAACACTCCTTCATGCTAAAAACTCTCAATAATGTATTGATGAAATATGTCTCAAAATAATAAGAGCTATTTATGACAAACCCATAGCCAATATCATATTGAATGGGCAAAAGCTGGAACAATTCCCTTTGGAAACCAGCACAAGACAATGATGCCCCCCTCTCTCACCATTCCTATTCAACATAGAATCGAAAGCTCGGTCCAGGGCAATCAGGCAAAAGAAAGAAATAAGGCGTATTCAAATAAGAAGAGAGGGAGTCAAATTGTCTCTGTTTGCAGATGACATGATTGTATATTTGGAAAAGCCTATCGTCTCAGCCCAAAAACTCCTTAAGCTGATAACTTCAGCAAAGTCTTAGGATACAAAATCAATGTGCAAAATTTATAAGCATTTCTATACACTAACAATAGACAAGCAGAGAGCCAAATCCTGAGTGACCTCCCATTCACGATTCTTTTTTTTTAATTTTTTTTTTATTATACTTTAAGTTCTAGGGTACATGTGCATAACTTGCAGGTTTGTTACATATGTATACTTGTGCCTTGTTGGTGTGCTGCACCCATCAACTCGTCAGCACCCATCAATTCATCATTTATATCAGGTATAACTCCCAATGCAATCCCTCCCCCCTCCCTCCTCCCCATAATAGGCCCTAGTGTGTGATGTTCCCCTTCCCGAGTCCAAGTGATCTCATTGTTCAGTTCCCACCTATGAGTGAGAACATGCGGTGTTTTTTTAAGTTAATAACTAAAGGTCTCATTTATATAAGCACCAATTCCTTTTAATTAGGAATACTAAAAGCATCTTTTATATATTTATGTTCTTCTTGGAGACTGAAAAGTCAAGAAATTATGATGCTTAATTACGTAAAATACTGTTTTCTCTGTTTGGGCAGCTTATATATTACCATGTAGCTATCTGTCTGATATATTCTCGATGTCTATGACATCATTTTACCTTCTCAAAATTATGTCTATTTAGTAAGGCAAAATTATAAAATTTTGAGAAATGTATTTAAAAAGATAAATTCTTATCAAATCTAGTCTCTCCTAGGTTTTTAAACAAATACCGTATGATTAAAATATGTATGAAATAATCTACTTACTTTCTATTCAAATCAGGAAAAAAATATACTGAAACAAATATCAAATTCGTATTCCTCATAAGTAACTAAGCATAACTTCATTAAGTCAGAGAGAGTCCTGTACAGGGCATGATACACAATTAACAGACCCATGTTTCATGTAATGGAATGAAAAAGCTGTATAACCTGACTAATTAAGGAAGTTATTGTGACTCCATGTTGGTGTAGACTTATACAAGTTAGTGTAATTAAAAACCTTTCGTTACATAAAAGTAAAATTATTTGACCAATTTTATAGAAAAATATTCACAATTACATCAAAAACTATCTGAATAGGTATCAAAATTTTACATTTTATTTGACTGATATTATAGAAGAAGAGTGGTTTTGAAACAAAATACAAGTTGAAAGTAGCTTATTTATTTAAAATAGATGTTTAAAAAATCTATTAGTGGTATTTAAGTTAAAGTTAAAATAATTGAAATCTTGAAATATTTCATTTCTACATATTTTCACTGCAGATATTCATGTTATAATGAATGTAAACCAAGTTTTTACAAGTAGAATTTCAACATGTTGAGTAGAATATTTATCTTTATTTATTATTCACCACAATTTCAGCATTATAGATATTGAATATATGCCTAAAAGATCATCAAAGCAAGGAAACCAGAATTTCCACTAGAAAAAATTCATACTAGGTACTTCAAGAAAATATTCATGTGGTCATTTCAGAAAAAAAAAAAAATAGAAATATTTGAATTCCTTATAGTTTTACTTCAACTTTGTGTGATTTTATTTTGAATTATGTGATTGAGGATTGCTCTATCTTTCCAATGTCAAAAGCTACTTAAGATTTTCTGGGTACTTCACTCTTCCCTTGTAGTTTCTGAATTTACTGTACCCCTAGAAAATGCCATCATGCTTTGTGTCTTATTCTTTCTGTAGAGAATGAATTTTTATTTTCTTTCTTCATCTGAGCAATTTTTATCTAACCTTAAATACTCAATTCAAGTAGTGAAGTCATCCTTGATTATCTGTGTTATGTTCTTGTAACACAATTTTACAATAAAAATTAGCAATTGAAAATATGGTTTCTGCTATAATTATTTGTTTTTAGATCCCACAGAAGACTATAAACTCAGTGGGTCAATGATAAACTTTTATTTCTATAGAGACTATTATAAGTTACTGGTGCATAGTGACAAGCAAATATGTGCTGAAAGAATGAATTCATGAATATATGAATAAGCTAACTAATTAATAACTGAATATATGAAACTTGAAATGATGAGAGCATGCACAAATAAATGAATATAGATATTGAGTTTATTGGTTTGTGCTATATTAGGTTGATATTTTCTTTTATTACTTCTTATTTTTACAAAAGTTAGATGAAGATGAAGGAATACCAAGATTAAAGGTTTCTTCAATATTCTTTGATTCCATTGGGTTCTTGTTTGTAGTACCCATATGTTCCTTTCAAATCACAGAAAACAAAATAAATTAAAATAATTTAAATATTCTCTAACATTTTATCAACTGAAACTTTCAACAATGTGTATATGCATGCTTTGGTTTGTGTGTGTGTCTGTGTGTATGTATGTGTGTGTGTATATATGTATATACCCACATAAAATATGCTATCATATTGAGTAACTCTGGTAGGAAAATGTATAGAAACATAAAAGAAATAATATCAATTACATAATGTCATAAGGGTTATGACTTCCACTATATACAGTGTTATAATGCCTGTATTATAAACCAAGATAGCTGAATATATCTTATTAACACTATTTTCCTGCAGACATCTTTTTGGAGAAGAAATATTTAAAATTAATATATGACCACTCTAAAAGGCAAATAATGAATGATTAGAAGTGATGAAATGTATTTTTAATGAAAATAAAAGTATATAAGGCAGTGCTTATCTATTAATTTATCCTCAGCCTAAATCTACTCACGTACAAACCTGGCTTGTTGATTGAGTTGTTTCATTAACGATATGAAATGAGACACATGAAACACTTGGGAAAACAGCAAGATTTAGAAGCAAAGAGTGAATTCAAAGAGATGATTTGAAGGTTATGTGGTAAAAGTTCAGTTTCTTCAACTAATTAGGGCTGTTGGGACTCTTACAATATTTAGTTTCTAGGTCAAATTAAGTTTAGTGGCTTATTCTGTAGCCAAGTGAAAAATAAAGTTAATAAATATTTTACAGTACAATTATTTTCAGTTGGTAATATGTCATCCCTTATTATTTCCTTTTTACTTTTCCATTTCTTTTTCTCATCAAAAAGAATAGCAGATAGTTAAAAAATAAAGTAATTTGCACTACTACATTTTCATATTTTGAATTTCTATTTTAAGAAGCTTAATAAATGGTAGTGTGATATATCTCTTAAATTGCCGGCTGTATTTTTATTACTAGACTCTAATTAAAGTAACTGCCATAAATTAATTGTCATTCAAAAATTCTTTATCAAAGACATATACATTGCAAGAGAACTAGACCCAAAATTGTTTTACCTAATAATTTTATATCTAGAGTTGACAATCCAGCAGAATAACATCATTGGTTATGATCAATGAAAAACATTTTGATTCTTTCACGTGTCTTATTATTGGGGGATTGGACACTTCCAATTTTTCATTCTATTTCTTTTGTTCTTTGAAAGTTTTATTGTGCCTGAAAAAAGGCATTTAAACAAAAGTATAAAACATAAATGCGCAAGTGAACAAATTATCTTAAATCAAATACCCAAGTAAAACCTTCTGTCTGAAGATACAAAATATTGTCAGAAATCCCAATTCTGCCAAAACCTTCTGACAATCCTCAGTTGGCAAATGTCAATTATCTACTTGACAGGGATAATTATAGTATACCTTTGTAGTAATCACTTTCTTTAACCACCTAAACATGCAACTTTATACAAGGTAAGTTTGGTTTTGCCAATTTGATACTTTAAAAAGTGGAATCATATGGTACATTTTTTGTGTGCTCTTTTCCTCAACATTGGATTTTTAAAATATATTTGTGTCCAAAAAACATATGAAAAATCCCGCATTGTCACTGATCAATAGAGAAATGCAAATCAAAATCACAGTGAGGTAATATTTCATGCCAGTTAGAATGGCGATTATTAAAAAGCACTGCCCTATACATTTTTATTTTCACTAAAAACTACATTTTATCACTTCTAATAATTCATCATCATTTGTCTTTTAGAGTGAGCATATGTTAATTTTACATATTTCTTCTTCAAAAAGATGTCTGCAGGAAAATAGTGTTAATAAGATATATTCACTTTGCTTGTTTTATAATATAGGCATTATAACACTGTATATAGCTGAAATCATAACCCAATGAAATTATGTGATTGAGCTTATTTCTTTTGTTATGTTTCTATATGTTATCTTTCCAAGTTACTCAATATGCTATGATATATAGATATATTGATATACATGGTTATAGATATGCATCATAGTACAATGTCTATCATTTTGGTTTTAGTCTTCATTCAAGATTTTCTTCATTACAAATGATATAGAACATTTTTCATATTTTTCATATTTCTCAGTGTGTTTGTTACTCATTTTTATTTTCTGTTTTGTAAAGTTCTTAATTATTTTGCATTTTTTTCTATTGGGTTCACTGTCTTTATATAATGATTTGTAGGTGTTTGTTGATTCTGCATATAGATTCTCTAACTATTGCATGTATTGCAAATGTATTGTCTTGCAATTTGGCTTGTGTTTTGTTTTTCCAACTTTGCTACGATATATTTTGATAAACAGAAGTTTTATCTTAATTAAAAACTTATCAATCTATTTTTATATTTAGTGCATTTTTGTCTTGTTTAATAATACATCCTATTTTAATTATGCCATCCATCATCTAGATTTCAAAAAATGTTCTGAGGAAAGTGTTCAAATTGTTTTTATTTTCTCCATATGGATATTCAATTTTCTCAATATTATTTACTGTGAAGAGTGACAATGTTTTACTGTTCCACAGTTCTACCTTTTTCATAAATTTTATTTCACATATATGTTGGTCTGATTAGGTGAAATTCTACTCCATTCTGCTATTCCATTTTTCTTGATACTTGGGAGAGAAAAAAAATCTCACTTTGTACTTTCACAAATATTTGAAAATATTTTCACTTTTTAAATTGTAAGTAGATGTTGAATATCATTGGCAACTATGTCTCTTCATCCATGTTGTGACTGATGTTCCTCCTTAATTCTGCTATACTCACCTGCAGTTCCTGAAACAAAATCAACTTGGTCAGGATATATGACCTCTGTCAACTCTAGGGGATTCATTTTGCTAATCATTTGTTAACAAATTTGGCATTTATGTCCATGAAAGTGTGGTCTTTTTTCCATTTTCCCTTAACTTTCTTTTTTGTTTTGATATAAAGCTTATGCTAACATCATAAAATAAGTTACTTAAGTACTTTAAGATACTGATTTTTTTTCCTAGTCCCTAGAAGACTTTGCATAAATTTGACATTATTATTAATTCCTGGAAAGGATTTTATGTCAAAAATATTTTAACTATAAATTTGATTCCTCCTTGCTGGTTTAGAGCTATTCAATTTACTGGGGGGGTGGGTGGTTGCATCATTTTAATGTGTATTCTCCTAAGCATTCAATTTTAAATATAATTACAAATATTTAGATATGTAGTGTTTAAATTTTTTGTCTATATCTATATGAAATGTACTCATGTCAGATTGTCATTTCTGATATTTGACCTTTTTGAGTCTTCTTTTCTGTTTTTATCAATCTTTCCAGAAGTATATCAATTTTTTTTTTTTTTTGAGGCAGAGTCTTGCCCTTGTTGCCCAGGCTGGAGTGCAATGGTGTGATCTTGGTTCATTGCAACCTCTGCTTCCCAGGTTGAAGCAATTCTCCTGCCCTGGCCTCCTGAGTAGCTGGGGTTACAGGTGCCCAACACCATGCCAAGCTAACTTTTTGTATTTTTAGTAGAGATGAGGTTTCACCATGTTAGTCAGGCTGGTCTCTAACTCCTGACCTCAGGTGATCCATCTGCCTTGGCCTCCCAAAGTGTTGGGATTACAGGCATGAGCCACTGCACCCGGTCAATTCTCTTTTTTAATAATAACTTTTAACTCTATTTATCCTCTAAAATGTTTACTTCTATTTGCTTATCTTCTTCTGTTTTCCTTATAATTTAATTTTTGTCTGCTTTCTTTTGTGATATTTTGCTCTTTATCTTTTTGTAATATATGCATATGTCATATATTTTATCACTTTTACTAGTTGCATTTTAAGCTATAAATTTTTATTTACATCCTGCACTCAAATTTTTATATTCTGTTTATTATAATTTAATTTCAAATATTTTCTAACATGCATTGTTATTTTTTCATTGATTTATGAATTAATTTATTTTTTTAATTTTTATTAGTAATTTTTTGAGATGTGGTCTCACTCTGTTGCCCAGGCTGGAGTGTAGTGGCATGATCTCTGTTCACTGAAATCTGCCTGCCAGATTCAAGTAATCCTCCTGCTTCAGCCTCCCAAACAGCTGAGACCACAGGCATACACCACAAAACCCAGCTAATTTGTTTTTGATGTTATATTTTTGATAGAGATGTGGTTTCACCATGTTTCTAGGGTGGTCTCAAACTCCTAAGCTCAAGTGATCTGCACACTTCAACCTCTCAAAGTGTTAGGATTACAGGCATGAGCTGCCACACCTGGTTACATATAATAAATTTAGAAATTTATTTCTAAATAAATTTCTAAGGGTCCATTTTTATTATTTTGTACATGAGTATGCAATTTTCTCTTTATTTAAGAGACTATTTATCCTTTCCCCATTTTGTCTTCTTGGTGGTCTTCTTTAAGGTTAGTTGATGCTATATGCTTCTGTTTATTTCCATGTGTCTGTATTTAAGCCAGTACCATACTGTTTTGGTTACTATAGCTTTGTAATATGATTTGGAATTAGAATGTGTGATGCTTCCATCTTTGATTATCTTTTTCAAGATTGTTCTGGACATTTATGAGCTTTCATGGTTTTATATGAATTTTAGCTGAGCATGTATTCAAAAAAATAAAATCAGCACCTTGTAGAGATATCTATGTCCTCATGATCATTGTAGTACCATTAATAAAGGCCATATTATGGAAACAACCTAAATGTTCACTGAAAGAATAAAGAAATTTTATTTGTATGCACACATATAAATTCAAACACACACAAATGTATAAAGAAATATTATTCAGCGTCAAAAAAAGAGATACTGCGATTTGTGACAAAAAAAGATGAATCTAAAAAACATTATTATGCTAAGTGAAATAAGTCAGACACAGAAAAAAATATATAGTATGATCTGTTTAACTTGTATATGGAACCTAAAAATAATTGACTATCTTGAAACAGATAGTAGGACAGTAATGGCTAGAAATCAGGATGGGAAGGAAAAAAGAAGAAATCAAAGAGTACAAACTTGAAGTTATATAGGATAAGCAAATCTAGAGATCTAATGTATTACAAGAAGAGAAAGTAAATCTCATTGCATTATATTGAATCTTTGCTATTAGAGTAGATTTTAGGTGTTCTTAACACAAATACACACACATGAAAGCAACAATAGAACATAATTGTATCAGTCAGGGTTCTCTAGAGGGAAGGAACTAATATGTGTGTATATATATGTGTGTGTGTGTGTGTGTGTGTATAACTAATACAATACTAATACTATATATAAATTACATAGTTACATATGCATGTAACTAATACTTCTCTAGCTAGATCTATCTATATATAAATATACATACATATATATGGGAGTTTATTAAGTATTAACTCATATGATCACAAAATCCCACAATAAGCCATCTGGAAGCTGAGAAGCAAGGAGAACCAGTCAGAGTCCCAAAATTGGAGAACTTGGAGTCCGATATTTGAGGGCAGAAAGTATCCAGTATGGGAGAAAGATGTAAGCTAGGAGGCTAGGCTAGTCTAGTCTTTTCACTTTTTTCTGTCTGTTTTATATTCCAGCTGTGCTGACAGTTGATTGGATAGTGCCCAACCAGATTAAGGGTGGCTCTGACTTTCCCAGCCCAATGATTCAAATGTTAATCTCTTTTGGCAACACCCTCACAGACTCAGCTAAGATCAATAATTTGCATCCTTCAATATAATCAAGTTGACACTCAGTATTAACCATAACAAGTCCATCTCTTGTTAACTTGAACCCGTACACATCTCCTGAGATCATATATAATATTTAAATAAAGACAATAATAAGGTCATAATTACACCTAACCTAATATAATTACCCTTTGTACAACTGGAAACATATCAATCCCCAACCCAAATACTATTACATAAAGGTAACAATACTTACATGTTGATATGAAGTCAATAAATCTTATGCCACATGATAAAGGAAAAAGGAAATAAAATGAAGTTATTTTCTTAGTACAAGTGTGTACATGCACAAATATGTTTTTAACAAAATAAGGAGGAAATACTCATGACAATTACAGTCCATGTTTCTGAAGCTGGTCATGTGCTTGTAGCTGGTATTGATGGCAACCTTTCACTGCTACCCATTCTGTATTCCTTTTGCCTTTAGCAAGCACTTCAGCAGGCCGTTTTTTGTTTGTTTGTTTGTTTTTGCTTTTGTTTTCACTTGGGGAGTGCCCCAAACAATCTTGTAGGGTCTGGGCCATTTGTAATCCTGCCTAGATTGTTGTTGTAGTCTCTCATTGACCTTAATCACAGGGGATGGTAAAACTAAAAGATGCCCTTAATGGATTTCCTGTATTGCATACACACTCTTCCTTACCTCCTTTGCTGAGTAGTAGACTGACTTCAACTTGATAGTTTGGGTCAATCACCCCAGCCAACACTGTAATTCTTTTTCTAGCTTGTTGACTTAAAGGTAAGAGGAGCCCAAAGTGTCCAGATGACAATCATAACTTGCAGTTTAATGGAATTGTTGTCATGTCCCCTGGTGGCAGTGTTCCTCCCTCTGGAACTAAGACCTCTAGGCCCGCAGAACACAATGTCATGGGAACAGGAAGCAAAACTTGTGCTAGTGGATCACTAAGGGTGATGGTGGGTGTTGCCTCAGGAAGCAAAACTTGTGCTAGTGTATCACTAAGGGTGATGGTGGGTGTTGCCACTTCCACTTCCACTCCTTGATTCCTGGACCAATGAATCCTGGCTATGGGAAAAACAGTATTATATATTGGACACTGATTCAGAGCACACACGGTCTTCTGTAGAACCTTGCCCCAGTCCCGCAAAGTACTGTCACCTAGTTGGCTTTGTAATTGTGACTTCAAAAGGCATTCCACAATTCTATCAATCCAGCTGCTTCAGAATCATGAAGATCATGGTAAGATGAGTGAATTCCATGAGCATGAGCCCACTGCCACCCTTCTTTATCCATAAAGTGAGTTCCTTGGTCAGAGGCAATGCTGTATGTAATACCATAATGGTGGATAAAACATTCTGTGAGTCCATGGATGGTAGTCTTGGCAGAAGCATTGTGTACAGGATAGGTAAACCCATATCTGGAATGTCTATTTCACTGAGGACAAAACTCTGTCTTTCCCATGTTGCAAGAGGTCCAATATAATCAACCTGCCACCAGGTAGTTGGCTGATCACCCTGAGGAATGGTGCCATATCGAGAGCTCAGTGTTTGTGGACACCCAGCAGTGGCTGTAGCCAGGTCAGCCTTGGTGTGTGGAAGTCTATGTTGCTGATCCCATGTGCAACCTGCATCCCTGCCACCATGGCCACTTTGTTCATGGGCCCATTGGGCAATGACACAGGTGGCTGGGGAAAGGGGATGAGAGGTGTCCACAGAACAGGTCATCCTATCCACCTGATTATTTAAATCCTCTTTTGCTGAGGTCACCTGTTGGTGAGTACTCACATGGGATACAAATACCTTTATAGTTTTTGACCACTAGAAGAAATCTATCTACATACCTCTTCCATAAATTTATTTGTCACCAATTTTCCAATCATGCTTCTTCCAAGTCCGTGACCATCCAGCCAAACCATTGGCTGCTGCCTATGAATCAGTATATAATCACATGTCTGGCCATTTCTCCTTCCAAGCAAAATCCACAACCAGGTGCACTGCTTAAAGTTCTGTCCACTGGGAAGATTTTCCTTCACTGCTCTCCTTCAGGGACATCCTAGAAAGGGGCCGTAGTGCTGCAGCTGACCACTTTTAAGCGATGCCTGCATATCATGTAGAGCTATCTGTGAACCAGGCCCGACTCTACTCTTCCTCTGTCAGCTGATCATAGGGAATTCCCTGAAGCCATCAGTTCAGGCTGGGAGAGAGAAATAAAGATGGCAGGAGTAGAGACCATGGGAAGTTGAGCCACTTCCTCATGTAACTTACTTGTGCCTTTGGGACCTTCTCAAGCCTGATCACGTATATACCACTTCCATATGATGATGGAATGCTGCTGTGCACAACACATTTTATGATTAGATGGGTCAGAAACAACCCAGTTCATGATAGGAAGTTCAGGTCACATAGTGACTTGATGATCCATAGTCAAGCATTCAGTTTCTACCAAAGCCCAGTAACAGTCCAAGAGCTGTCTCTCAAGAGAACAGTAATTATCTGCAGGAAATGTCAGGGCCTTGCTTCAAAATCCTAAAGGCCTCCCTTGTGGTTCACCTATGGGAGTCTTCCAAAGGTTCCAATCAGCATCCCTGTCTTCCACTGACACCTCAAGCACCATTGGATCTATTGGGTCATATGGCCCAAGTGGTAGAGCAGCTTGCACAACAGCCTGGATCTGCTTCAGTTCCTTCTCCTCTTCTGAACCCCACACAAAACTGGCAGCCTTTTGTGTCACTCAATAAATGGGCTGGAGTCACACAACCAAATAAGGAATGTAATGTCTACAAAATCCAAATAGGCCCACTAAACATTGTACCTTTTCTTGGTTATAGGAGGGGTCAAATGCAGCAACTTATCCTTTTTACCTTAGAAGGAATATCTCGACAGGCCCCACACCACTGAACTGTTAAAAATTTTACTGAGGTAGAAGATCCCTGAATTTTAGTTAGATGTATTTTTCCTCCTCTGGCATGCAAAATCTCACCAATAAGTCCAGTGGGTTGGTTACTTCTTGTTCACTGGACCCAATCAGCATAAGGCCATCAATGTAATGGACCAGTGTGATATCTTCTGCAAGCGAAAATGGTTCAAAGTCTCTGAATAAGATTATGACACAAAGCCAGAGAGTTGATATACTCCTGAGGTAGGACAGCAAAGGTATATTGCTGGCCCTGGCAGCTGAACATAAATTGCTTCTGCTGGGTGTTATGGACAGGAATTGAGAAACAGGCATTTTCCAAGTCCATGACTGCATACCAGGTACCAGGAGATGTGTTAATTTGCTCAAGCAATGAAACCACATCTGGTACAGCAGCTGCAATTGTAGTAACCACTTGGTTAAGCTTAAAATAATCCACGGCCATTCTCCAAGATCCATCTGTCTTCTGCATAGGCCAAATGGGAGGGATGAACAGGGGTGTGGTGGGAATCACCACTCTTGCATCTTTCAAATCCTTGATGGTGGTACTAATCTCCACAATCCCTCTAGGGATGTAATATTGTTTGTGGTTTACTATTTATCTAGGTAGAGGCCGCTCTAATGGCTTCTGTTTGACCTTTCCCACCATAATAGCCCTCACACTACCAATCAGAGAGCCAATGGGGGGGTTCTGCCAGCTGCTAAGTATGTCTATACCAATTATGCATTCTGGCACTGAGGAAATGACCACAGAATGAGTCCAGGAACACACTAGACCCACTGTAGAGATAGACCTGAGCTAATACTGCATTAATTAGCTGACCTGCATAAGTCTCTACTTTAATAGGAGGACCACAATGACATTTTGGGTCCCCTGGAATTAATGTCAGCTTAGAGCCAGTGTCCAGTCAACCCCAGATTGTCGGATCATTTTCCTTTCCTCAATGCATAGTTACTTGGTAAAAGGTTGGAGGTCTCCTTGGGAAAAGATGGGAGAATGATTAACTGCATACATTTTTGGTAGTGTAATGGGGTCCTTCCTCAAGTGGACACTGCCTGACCTTTGTTCAAGGGGCCTGGATCCAGAAAGTGTCTCAAGACTGGAAATAGATTGAGGGACCGTGAATTTCTCTTTTTATAATTCAAATTAGTCTTTCGTTCATTCAACCTAGAAGTTATCTGCTTTTATATAAATTAAGTAGGAATGCAGTAGGCTTCCTATCAATTTCACTTCTAGGAACACCATGATTTATTTAGCCAATTCCAGAGTGCTACATGAGTTAGATTATTCTGATTGCTGCTTTGCTTCTGTCTGCTGCCATTATGGTAGCTACGCCCACCTTGCTTTTGGTGGTTGAGTGCTGCCACTTGAAGCTTGCCACTTCGGGATCCAATTTTTCCCATTGTATTTAAATTTTGTAGTTGAGTGGCTGCAGTTCCCACTGTTAGATCTGACATACAGAGAAGAGCAACCACAGGGTTCTTCAAAAATGCAGGTGCTGCTCTCACACATCTATTTTACAAAGCATTGGTTGAGGATATATCTTCTGGACCCTCCCAGCTAAGATGAGTAGGTCTAAAATGACTTATCCAGTTCATTATCCCAATCTCCCTAAGTCTTTGGATCTCTTTGTCTACATTAAACCAAGGGAGATCAAGCATTTCTAGGTCATTCGCAGTGGATCATCTTTTAATCCACAGTTCGGCTAACTAAGCAAATAAAATATTATAAACTTTTTTACCTCCCCAAGTTGAAACATTAAATATAGGGTCCCTACTTAGTGGGCCCAAATCAATAAATTCAGCCTGATCCAACTGTATGTTCCTTCCACCATTATCCCACACCTTTAATATCCATTCCTATGCCTGTTCTCTAGATTTCTGCTCATATGAATTAGAAAACTCAAGCTGTTCTTTTCAAGTGTAGTACACCTACTCATGGGTCACACTCTCCACCTCATCTCTAGGGACCTGCTGGGACTTTAGTCTAGTTACAGGCCTAGAAGCAAAGAGGGGTGTTAGGGGTAGCTCCTGAGGAGAATCAATACTATCTTGGCTGCTAACTGCCTCAGGGGAGGCCATCACTGCTGCTTCAAGCAGCACAGGGTTTATCTCCTCAGACAAAGGTAGAAAGGCTGATGGTAGCATGGGTTGGGGAGGAGATGTTGTCACCACTAGGGATGGGGAATCTGTTTCTTCTGGCAAAAAAAAAAAAAAAAAGTGTTCATCAGAGTTTACAAACGTAGTATACTCAGCTTCATCAGATCCTCCCACATGTCCCCATTCCAAGTTGGAGGGTCCCATTCTTTTCCAATCAACATCTTCATTTTAACAGTAGACACCTGGCAATACTGTGCATGCAGCTTTCATTGGAGGTCTACCACTCACATAATAAGAGCTTGTGTCTATTTTTTCCCAATATCAGCTTTTTCTGTACAGGAGATAAAACTCTTACTCAGGACAATCTTAGCAGATTTGAGGCTCAATATCTGCTTCTGACACCAGAAGACAGAATCCCTGAGTTCGTCATTTTCTTTCATTACTTTTTCCACTGAACTTAGGAGCAACCAAACAGCTTCATTACATTCATTGGTTCTCCATATACGGTCAAAGTTATTATGTATAGAGTCTCTAAACCTGTTGCTTGCCATGAACAGTGAATTAGGAGTGTCAAAGGCATTTATTTTGCATAACTCCCTAAACAGTGCATGCCAAGGACTATCAACTTTCTCCATACTATTAAAAGTAGAGTCCTTGGCATTTTTGGGTCTAATCACATTAGACAGCCAACTCCAGAAACCTCAAAACCAACTAAAGGACTCCATCCTTGATAAGAGTGGTTCCTCTAAAACCACTCTTGGTACCAAAATCTGTATTAGTCAGGGTTTTCTAGTGGAAAGGGACTAATAAAAGATACATATACATATATTATATATATAATTATATATGTGTATATATGCATATATTGTATATATAATTATATAGTATATATACACATATATATGTATGGGAGTTTATTAAGGATTAATTCACACAATTACAAAGTCACACAATAGGCTGTCTGCAAGCTGAGGAGCAAGGAGAGTCAGTTCGAGTCCCAAAACTGAAGAACTTGGAGTCTGATGTTCAGGGGCAAGATACATTCAGCACAAAAGAAAGATGTAGGCTAGAAGGCTAGACCAGTTGAGTCTTTTCATGGTTTTCTGTCTGCTTTATGTTCCAGCTGCATTGGCTGCTGATTAGACGGAGCCCACCCATATTAGGGGTTGGTGTGCCTTTCCTAGTCCACTGACTCAAATATTAATCTCCTTTGGCAACAACCTCACCAACACATCCAGGATCAATACTTTGGATCCTTCAATCCAATTAAGTTGACACTGAATAGTAACCATCACAATAATGAATGTGACAATTTGCTTATTTGCTTAAGTAGAAGAATTATATATATAATTATACTGGAAGTTTTACCTATATTAATATATATTTTATTTATATTTTTATTTGTATTTATATATTTATATAAATATAATTTATTTATGTATTATATTTAATTTAGATTACATGTATTTTATATACTTATATGTATTTTATATACTTCCAAATGATGTGTAATTATATAATAATTATACCAATATATAATTATAATTATACATAATAATATACAAATTATATGCCAAAAATTGTATACAAATTATCTATATTTGTAAACATCATGTTGTATACCTTCAATATATACAATGTAAATTAAAATTAAAAAACAAAGCACTAAAATGAAAACAAAAATCAAAGTAAATATTCGGTTATTTCCTTGGCTATGTGAACAGCAATCTGCTAATAGAGAATAGTTGCGGCTTCTTAAATAATCTAGAAACTTTATCTTATAAATTTGTTTTTACATATTGTATTTAGCTTGCGTACAAACAGTATTAAACTTGGATCCCTTTTACAAAACAAACAATCCATTTTTATTTTATAAATGTATTTCATAATGACACTATAATTTTATCAGTGAACCCATAGATATTTTGATGAAGTTGAAATGGTTTCATCAAGATTTGTATAAATGTTTGGTGTTTTGAATATTCCCTGTTGATATGGTACAGAACTCTTGTTAAGTACCAAAGGCAATGCTAGTTTTAAGGGAGAAACACAACCAGCAGAAAATACAGGTCTTCAATTTGCAAGTATTTTTGAAAACTTATTTACTAACTTAACTTGAATTTTTAAAAGTTAGGTCATAATAAATTCATTCATTGAATTAAGATTATTTTATTTCATATATAATTTTATTAGAAAACTTTTTTTTTTTTTTTTTTTTGCCTACACGTAGGGCTGAATCCAGAATTTTAAAATCTTTCCTGAAAGTTCCATTAAATCACATTAACTAAAAATGCAGAAGGCATTTTTCCAAGTTCCTAATTTGTTGGGTCTTTCTAATAAAAGTAATTAATTATATTTTATATTAATTATACTACTACATATTAAATAATCATATTTACCATTTCATAAATGTATCTGTTACTCTTAATAAAATATTAATTTAATATATGAAGTGTCATTTTAACTGCATGACCTCAGAACCACAGTGTAATACTAATTTAGATATCAAATATCTATTTTAAAAATGCATAGAATTCTGTATTTAAAAATAAATATTTTATTTAATAGAAACTCAGAATGCTGCAGTATTTATGGTACCAGATGAAGCTTTAATAAATCCTTTCAATTATTTAAACTCCTCAACTTTGGAATAGTAATATAAATTTATTAAGTGCTTTGCTGGTTATACTTCGAAAAATACATGTATATTTAGAAATGTATCTATTATATTTGTCCTAAAATGTTAATCAGAATTAATGTGCTACTAAATATATATATATATATATATATATATATGATATACATGTTAGAAAATGGCTCAGAAGGCCTGGCGCGGTGGCTCAAGCCTGTAATCCGAGCACTTTGGGAGGCCTAGACGGGTGGATCACGAGGTCAGGAGATCGAGACCATCCTGGCTAACACAGTGAAACCCCGTCTCTACTAAAAAAAAAAAAAAAAATACAAAAAACGAGCCGGGTGAGGTGGCGGGCGCCTGTAGTCCCAGCTACTCGGGAGGCTGAGGCAGGAGAATGGTGTAAACCTGGAAGGCGGGGCTTGCAGTGAGCTGAGATCTGGCCACTGCACTCCAGCCTGGGCGACAGAGCGAGACTACGTCTCAAAAAAAAGAAAAAAGAAAATGGCTCAGAAAAAAGTTACTTTTTCATCTGGACTTGTATTAAATTGCTTGTTTTATATTTTAAAATGACCAGACCTTGGGATTTTTAAAATCCATTGTACATATTTTGGCTTAGCCACCTACCTAACTCTACCCAGATTCTTTGTACTTTCATTTTTGTGATACTACTATAATCATTCTCAAATTATTATTATTATTAATTATTATTATTTCTTGAGACAGAGTCTCATTCTATCACCCAGGCTGGAGTGCAGTGGCATTATCTTGGCTCACTGCAAACTCCACTTTCCTGGTTCAAGCTATTCTCCTGCCTGAATCTCCCAAGTAGCTGGGATTATGGGCATGCGTCACCACATCCAGATAGTTTTTGCATTTTAGTAGAGACAGGGTAGAAACATTTCACTATGTTAGCCAGGTAAGTATCAAACTTGTGGCCTTAAGTGATTCTCCCACCTTGTCCTCCCAAAATGCTGAAATTACAGGCATTAGCCACCACACTGGGCCAATGATTATTAAATTATTAAGTACTCGATGTTACTCTGGAATGAGGTGATTCTTGACAAATGTTTTACATCTTCCAGAATTAGTCAAAAAAGTTAGAGATTATTTGTGCACAGAGGTATGAGAGAAAAATGGAGCGTTCAAGGAATTGAATAGTATATGTGCATAGCACTTCTGTGTATATATGTGTGTGTATGTTTGTGTTATTTTATCATTATGTGGATGTTAGCACATATGACTGATGGATAATTAAATGAGTGAGGGAATCACTAGCATTGGGGTTGATAGAATGCTTGAAGTTGGGAGAGATTTGTAAAGATAGGAAAAAGCCCTGGAATGGTGTCATCCATTGCTCACTACAGAAAATGAGTCCTTTTTAATGGAAACAGAGAACAGATGTTGAAGTTAAGATATATTTAAGAGACCAAAATAAAATAATTTTCTAATTGTTTGGATATGAGAAGACAAGGAGTAGAGTGTAGAATGAACTTCAGTTTTCTGGTTTGCATGAATGCATGACAGGGGAAACAAAACAAGTGTGATGTAGGAGAAAGATGAAGAGCTTGATGATGGACATAGGGAATTAGCAATATCTCATATGAAAAACTAAGGATTAAAGGTAGTCCCTACATATTGACTCCACTTCCTCAATTTGATTTTTCTTTGACAGAGCACAGACTGATACCCTATCCAACTATTTTAGTGAAACCATAAATGCTAAGGGCAACCAAGATATCAAACCCACAAAATAACAACACGCATACTGATGGTTGTAGAAATAACCCAAATATACGTTTTTAGACTTGATAAAATGTTACAAAATCACAATATTCATAGAAAGAACAAAATAAATAGGGTTTCAACATGATTAGTTTGTACTTACCATGTATGAATGAGAGGAAATCATTCTTGTCATTCTTTATGTTCTCTTCAGGTTTGTGAGAGCTTGGTTTTAAAAGTGAAGTTAGAACAGTAAGAGTTTGTCTACTGAATTTGTAGACAAAATTGTGTAAATGGTAAAACTACATTTTATTCTTTTTCTATTGATTTTTTTTACTCTTCAGTTTATATTTTAAGTATAGTTTGAGAGACATGGAGAATTACAACAGCTTTATGTATTTCATTTCATTGTAACCTTTCATTTCAAATCACTGCATTGAATCAAAGTAATTCATATCGAATTTTGTTCAAACTGTATTTATAGTTTGAATAAAATTTTATTAGGCGTCATTGTTAGAAGTAAAAGCTGTTTGGAAAAGCATAAAAACAAAGAAGGATATACTGAGAGTTTATATGGCATATTTTGAATTCTACTAAATATTTGTTTTGAGATTGCTAATTGAAGTTTAGACAAACTGTTGAGGAAGAGAAATATGAGTTTAATTTTGAGTTATGCATTGATCATATCTTTTGAACATAACCATTTTTTAAGAGCCTGCTCATAGCCTAAGTTTGATATAAATGGGGAATTATATATGCATATAAGATGTTTTTTAAAACAATACCATAATGTAGAATAAAATTAAAGACTACTGAGTCTCAAATATTTCAAAATTGGAAAACCTTCCTAATTTAATTAAATTTGTGAAACTAAGTATTTCTTGCATAATTACTATTAAAGGTGAGCTAATTCAAATTAATTTTGTTGTAGATTTTAGAACACTTCCATGATCCTATGAGTGTTAAAAATATTTAAAAACTGACTTGACATAGGATCTTCTAACAATTCAGAAGAGATGACAGAGAACACCAACTAACATTAACAAATATACAAGTGAAAGAAATTTGGAAAAAACATAATTTGTAATTCCAAGTTTCCTTCTTTTTATTGGCACACCAGAACAATGCAATTTAGTGAAGCTTGAAAAGAAAAATGATGTGTCATTATGTGTCAAGACCAAGAGTTTTATTGCTCTAAGTTTATAAAGCATGATCATATAAAATTTTTTTTGGTGATTGGCATAACTCTCTTTCCATTTTCCTTAATCACAGTCTTATTCTTATCTGACCAAATTATCCAATTTAAACAAGAAGATTTAGAGAAATGTTGTAAACTTTTCTGCTAACAATTTCAAATTGTTTCCAGTTGCCAAAATTAAAATAATAAACTGATTTTTAAGTCAAATAATTATATAGTCCTTACAACAACTGTTCAAGACAGGTTTCATTTTCCCTGTTTCATAACAAGGACACAGAATCATTGAGAGGTTACGCTGATCACTCATGGTCTCATAGCTAAAGGATTTTAAACCACCTGTAACCCAGAACTATCTATCTCCATAGTAGTATACTCTGCTCTGCACCACAATGCACGACATTGTGGAGAGGCTTTGGACTCGTGGTCAAAGACCTGGAGAAAAAAAATCCAGCTTTCTAACTTGAATAACTTTTTATGTATTACCAGACTTCTCTGGAACTGGCTTTCTCTGTCTAGGTAGTTATAGCACTGATTCATAGGGTTCCAGTAAAAATGAAATAAAATTGCCATAGGCATTCAGTAAACGTGAGTTTCATCTGAGTTACAAGTGAGAATATTACAATAATTTTACCCCATGTTTAAAATTATTTTTAAGGGTATAATAAAGTTAATCATTTCCGGTGTCTCTGTGATCAAATTTCTCAGGTAATCTCTCCTAATATTTTATTTTATGAATAACAACTGGGTTTATAGGTTGAATCAACGAGGCAACTCAGTAGGAGGGCATGAAGATGGCAAAAATGTTAACAGAGATCTATTCAGTACCTTGGGCAATGAAGTAGCTATCTCCTAAGTGCTGTGCATTTTTTAAACTGCTCAGAAATGGCCCAGAGGCTGCCGGGAGCTACTTAATCGAGTATTCTGCTTTCCCATCCGGGAGTCTCCCTCCCCAGAGCTGTTGTACTTTCTGATGTTGTGACATGTAAGATTACAGCGTAATCTTATGGAAATATAAGATACAGATATGAATGTATCGTATGATGTATATTTATAACGTATATTCTTTATATATGACATGTATTTTTCATATACAAATACATATAAATTCAAATTTATGTGGATGAATCATTTATCTAATATCCTTAATAAATCAAATTATCAACCAAGTCAAATTTAGAAAAGATAAAAGAAGTTTTCTTTAACTAAAATTGTTTTTACTCAACTAACATGACTTGAGTAATTACATTGCTCTCTACCTTTCCATTATTTTTGCTTGATTCTATGCATAAGACAAATCTACCAGATAATTTCCAACAACCATATCCATAATACCTGCTAGAGGTATTATGGCTTCAGTATGCTTCTTTTGCCTGTTTCAGCGGTACAGTATATTGGCAAATTGCCTTTAACCCAAAGACCTTAATTTGCACAATAATGTGCATAAAGGTTTTAATCAAAAATAAAATCAATTGTGAAATGAATTTGCATCTTCATGATAAATTAGAAAAATTATATGGTAGATGTATACTCCAACAATTAGAACTGGCATTTAGTCAGCATTTTCTTTGCTTTATTTTCCCAGGGGATAATTAATATGACCAGGGAAAAGGGGACAGTAGGTTAAGTACCAACGAGAATCATTAATATCTTAAAAACCTCACAATTAACATCACTAACAAATATAACTGAAATTTTAAAATTATGCTATTAACATCTCTGTACATATAAAAACATATTCAGAAATAGCTATTACTCTTTTGTGCTGAATAAATTTTATTCAAAAATAGAACAATATTTCCAGTGTATATACATATTTATATACCTGTATAATAAGCAAGGAAGAATGAAAGAATAGTCACTGTTTTTTAATAGCTTTACTTAAGTTAAAAGATATCTCTAGTAATTAATTATGTCTCCACTTTATAAACTAAAATTTTAACCATATTTTAAAATTCTTCATTATTAAATATTTGTTTTCCCTATTTCTGCTTACATGTCAAACCACTGATCTTTCTATAACTTTGTATCTTCAAGTGAATAGAACACACACATAAAATATATTATTAAAGATAATTTTGATTCAGCCCCTTTTATAATGGCAAATAAATATATACTGTAAAATTTCTTATCAAGTTAATGAGACTATTTAATATCCACTTCCTCATTTGTTGTGTTTAAGATTTGAAAATATTCAAAATGGACACTTCATAAATCCTTTAGGCAGCATATTTTATATAATCATTTCTATGGCGTGACTTTGGGCTTTTTATATGACATTTCTTCATTTATTTTGTGGAAAATGAATTATGCCCCTATAGTTTAAATGATGCTTTTGTTGATTGAAGCAATCTTATCCATAACTTACTCAAAATAAGAAATAATTTTTGATCATATAATTACAAAATCTCGATCTTAGGAGTAATTTTTAATTTAGTCAATTGTCTTAGCTCACAATTTTAATGACCAGAAAATGTATAAAGATTGAGAAGAGCAACATCAGATACAATGCAATCATTAAAAAATTATATTCTATCTGAACGTAAAATTAAATTAATTTAAAATGAGCTGAAAATTAAATTATAAATATATAAATACTAACATTTTAAATTAGTGAATGTGAATACTAACATATTTTAAATAATTCTTTTGAGTATTAAAGCCTATATGAGAGTGAATTAACAGCAAGCTACTTCTGAAGAAAAATTTTAGTCAAAAGTGTGACATGGAATTTACCAAATAATGATGATTTCTTTTAAAAAAAATTATCTATACCACCTCCAAAAACTACCTCATACTATGTGATATTTTGTATGAAATGAAAATAGAATTCAGATTGGAGAATGTTATAAAAAATTATTGGGACACTGGTATATAGAGGTTAAGAGAAAATACTCTGAAGCCAGATGGTCCTGATTTAAATTATATAGTTCTGCTAAGAGCTAGGCATGCAACTTTGGAAAGTTTAGCTACTCTGTCTGGGTCTCATAATTCTTATCTGTAAAATGGAAAATAATAATATCATATATACTTACATTATATGGTTGCTGTGAAGATTAAATGAATTCATACATCTAAAACACTCGCAAAGTTACCTGGAAGAGATTAAACACTACATATGTAATTTGCCATGAAGACGGTGGCTACCAGTAGAATAGTGGAAAGAACACTGAATTAAGAACAGGAAACCTGGTTTCTGGTCTTAACTCTCTAAGTGAGACAGGATTGTAGAACCATAACAAAGTACTGTCATTACATTAATTCTCTTGTCTTTAAAGTGAATGAGTTCAAATACGTCAGTGATTCTCAATCCTGGATATAAGTAGAATTTTTACGGCATCTTAAAATTATGTGCATATATATATTTATGTATATAATATTATATACACACAGACATGCACATGGACCATGAAATATACATAAAATCAAGGAAACAAAACTCCTGGTTTGTGCCAAGGTATCAGGTGTTTTAAGAACTCTTAGTAATTCTGCTGGGCGTGGTGGCTCATGCCTGTAATCCCAGCACTTTGGGAGGCTGAGGCAGGCGGATCACGAGGTCAGGAGATGGAGACCTTCCTGGCTAACACAGTGAAACCCCGTCTCTACTAAAAATACAAAAAATTAGCCTGGCGTGGAGGTGCACACCTGTAGTCCCAGCTACTCGGAGGCTGAGGCAGGAGAATGGCGTAAACCCGGGAGGCGGAGCTTGCAGTGAGCCGAGATCGCGCCACTGCACTCCAGCCTGAGCGACAAAGCGAGACTCTGTCTCAAAAAAAAAAAAAAAAAAAAAAAACTCTTAGTAATTCTAAAGGGTACTCAGGATTTTTAACGTAACCAAAATGGTTTGCTTAAAAAAATCCTATCATTTTCAGTAATTTAATTCATTCTTACATGTAATTTTACCTTATAAAGTAATATGTAAATATATCATGTATCTCATAGAAATTTGCTTATGATAAACCAACAGTTTTAAAACAAATAATAAAGTAATGATAGGTTCATTAAGAATTGTTAAGTAGTGTTACGCACATGAAGATGTTGATACTACTTCTATAAATTCTGTTCTCAAAGGGATTTAGTCACCTCTATAAACTGTAAATGTTAGGAAGTACTATGGTTTGAATGTGTCCCAAAAGCTATGTGTTACAAAGTTAATCCCCAATATAATAGCAATGGGAGGTGAGGCCTAATGGGAAGCAATCAGGT
>NW_022326029.1:0-36971 GCF_002776525.5 Piliocolobus tephrosceles | reverse complement strand
ACCTGATTGCTTCCCATTAGGCCTCACCTCCCATTGCTATTATATTGGGGATTAACTTTGTAACACATAGCTTTTGGGACACATTCAAACCATAGTACTTCCTAACATTTACAGTTTATAGAGGTGACTAAATCCCTTTGAGAACAGAATTTATAGAAGTAGTATCAACATCTTCATGTGCGTAACACTACTTAACAATTCTTAATGAACCTATCATTACTTTATTATTTGTTTTAAAACTGTTGGTTTATCATAAGCAAATTTCTATGAGATACATGATATATTTACATATTACTTTATAAGGTAAAATTACATGTAAGAATGAATTAAATTACTGAAAATGATAGGATTTTTTTAAGCAAACCATTTTGGTTACGTTAAAAATCCTGAGTACCCTTTAGAATTACTAAGAGTTTTTTTTTTTTTTTTTTTTTTTTGAGACAGAGTCTCGCTTTGTCGCTCAGGCTGGAGTGCAGTGGCGCGATCTCGGCTCACTGCAAGCTCCGCCTCCCGGGTTTACGCCATTCTCCTGCCTCAGCCTCCGAGTAGCTGGGACTACAGGTGTGCACCTCCACGCCAGGCTAATTTTTTGTATTTTTAGTAGAGACGGGGTTTCACTGTGTTAGCCAGGAAGGTCTCCATCTCCTGACCTCGTGATCCGCCTGCCTCAGCCTCCCAAAGTGCTGGGATTACAGGCATGAGCCACCACGCCCAGCAGAATTACTAAGAGTTCTTAAAACACCTGATACCTTGGCACAAACCAGGAGTTTTGTTTCCTTGATTTTATGTATATTTCATGGTCCATGTGCATGTCTGTGTGTATATAATATTATATACATAAATATATATATGCACATAATTTTAAGATGCCGTAAAAATTCTACTTATATCCAGGATTGAGAATCACTGACGTATTTGAACTCATTCACTTTAAAGACAAGAGAATTAATGTAATGACAGTACTTTGTTATGGTTCTACAATCCTGTCTCACTTAGAGAGTTAAGACCAGAAACCAGGTTTCCTGTTCTTAATTCAGTGTTCTTTCCACTATTCTACTGGTAGCCACCGTCTTCATGGCAAATTACATATGTAGTGTTTAATCTCTTCCAGGTAACTTTGCGAGTGTTTTAGATGTATGAATTCATTTAATCTTCACAGCAACCATATAATGTAAGTATATATGATATTATTATTTTCCATTTTACAGATAAGAATTATGAGACCCAGACAGAGTAGCTAAACTTTCCAAAGTTGCATGCCTAGCTCTTAGCAGAACTATATAATTTAAATCAGGACCATCTGGCTTCAGAGTATTTTCTCTTAACCTCTATATACCAGTGTCCCAATAATTTTTTATAACATTCTCCAATCTGAATTCTATTTTCATTTCATACAAAATATCACATAGTATGAGGTAGTTTTTGGAGGTGGTATAGATAATTTTTTTTAAAAGAAATCATCATTATTTGGTAAATTCCATGTCACACTTTTGACTAAAATTTTTCTTCAGAAGTAGCTTGCTGTTAATTCACTCTCATATAGGCTTTAATACTCAAAAGAATTATTTAAAATATGTTAGTATTCACATTCACTAATTTAAAATGTTAGTATTTATATATTTATAATTTAATTTTCAGCTCATTTTAAATTAATTTAATTTTACGTTCAGATAGAATATAATTTTTTAATGATTGCATTGTATCTGATGTTGCTCTTCTCAATCTTTATACATTTTCTGGTCATTAAAATTGTGAGCTAAGACAATTGACTAAATTAAAAATTACTCCTAAGATCGAGATTTTGTAATTATATGATCAAAAATTATTTCTTATTTTGAGTAAGTTATGGATAAGATTGCTTCAATCAACAAAAGCATCATTTAAACTATAGGGGCATAATTCATTTTCCACAAAATAAATGAAGAAATGTCATATAAAAAGCCCAAAGTCACGCCATAGAAATGATTATATAAAATATGCTGCCTAAAGGATTTATGAAGTGTCCATTTTGAATATTTTCAAATCTTAAACACAACAAATGAGGAAGTGGATATTAAATAGTCTCATTAACTTGATAAGAAATTTTACAGTATATATTTATTTGCCATTATAAAAGGGGCTGAATCAAAATTATCTTTAATAATATATTTTATGTGTGTGTTCTATTCACTTGAAGATACAAAGTTATAGAAAGATCAGTGGTTTGACATGTAAGCAGAAATAGGGAAAACAAATATTTAATAATGAAGAATTTTAAAATATGGTTAAAATTTTAGTTTATAAAGTGGAGACATAATTAATTACTAGAGATATCTTTTAACTTAAGTAAAGCTATTAAAAAACAGTGACTATTCTTTCATTCTTCCTTGCTTATTATACAGGTATATAAATATGTATATACACTGGAAATATTGTTCTATTTTTGAATAAAATTTATTCAGCACAAAAGAGTAATAGCTATTTCTGAATATGTTTTTATATGTACAGAGATGTTAATAGCATAATTTTAAAATTTCAGTTATATTTGTTAGTGATGTTAATTGTGAGGTTTTTAAGATATTAATGATTCTCGTTGGTACTTAACCTACTGTCCCCTTTTCCCTGGTCATATTAATTATCCCCTGGGAAAATAAAGCAAAGAAAATGCTGACTAAATGCCAGTTCTAATTGTTGGAGTATACATCTACCATATAATTTTTCTAATTTATCATGAAGATGCAAATTCATTTCACAATTGATTTTATTTTTGATTAAAACCTTTATGCACATTATTGTGCAAATTAAGGTCTTTGGGTTAAAGGCAATTTGCCAATATACTGTACCGCTGAAACAGGCAAAAGAAGCATACTGAAGCCATAATACCTCTAGCAGGTATTATGGATATGGTTGTTGGAAATTATCTGGTAGATTTGTCTTATGCATAGAATCAAGCAAAAATAATGGAAAGGTAGAGAGCAATGTAATTACTCAAGTCATGTTAGTTGAGTAAAAACAATTTTAGTTAAAGAAAACTTCTTTTATCTTTTCTAAATTTGACTTGGTTGATAATTTGATTTATTAAGGATATTAGATAAATGATTCATCCACATAAATTTGAATTTATATGTATTTGTATATGAAAAATACATGTCATATATAAAGAATATACGTTATAAATATACATCATACGATACATTCATATCTGTATCTTATATTTCCATAAGATTACGCTGTAATCTTACATGTCACAACATCAGAAAGTACAACAGCTCTGGGGAGGGAGACTCCCGGATGGGAAAGCAGAATACTCGATTAAGTAGCTCCCGGCAGCCTCTGGGCCATTTCTGAGCAGTTTAAAAAATGCACAGCACTTAGGAGATAGCTACTTCATTGCCCAAGGTACTGAATAGATCTCTGTTAACATTTTTGCCATCTTCATGCCCTCCTACTGAGTTGCCTCGTTGATTCAACCTATAAACCCAGTTGTTATTCATAAAATAAAATATTAGGAGAGATTACCTGAGAAATTTGATCACAGAGACACCGGAAATGATTAACTTTATTATACCCTTAAAAATAATTTTAAACATGGGGTAAAATTATTGTAATATTCTCACTTGTAACTCAGATGAAACTCACGTTTACTGAATGCCTATGGCAATTTTATTTCATTTTTACTGGAACCCTATGAATCAGTGCTATAACTACCTAGACAGAGAAAGCCAGTTCCAGAGAAGTCTGGTAATACATAAAAAGTTATTCAAGTTAGAAAGCTGGATTTTTTTTCTCCAGGTCTTTGACCACGAGTCCAAAGCCTCTCCACAATGTCGTGCATTGTGGTGCAGAGCAGAGTATACTACTATGGAGATAGATAGTTCTGGGTTACAGGTGGTTTAAAATCCTTTAGCTATGAGACCATGAGTGATCAGCGTAACCTCTCAATGATTCTGTGTCCTTGTTATGAAACAGGGAAAATGAAACCTGTCTTGAACAGTTGTTGTAAGGACTATATAATTATTTGACTTAAAAATCAGTTTATTATTTTAATTTTGGCAACTGGAAACAATTTGAAATTGTTAGCAGAAAAGTTTACAACATTTCTCTAAATCTTCTTGTTTAAATTGGATAATTTGGTCAGATAAGAATAAGACTGTGATTAAGGAAAATGGAAAGAGAGTTATGCCAATCACCAAAAAAAATTTTATATGATCATGCTTTATAAACTTAGAGCAATAAAACTCTTGGTCTTGACACATAATGACACATCATTTTTCTTTTCAAGCTTCACTAAATTGCATTGTTCTGGTGTGCCAATAAAAAGAAGGAAACTTGGAATTACAAATTATGTTTTTTCCAAATTTCTTTCACTTGTATATTTGTTAATGTTAGTTGGTGTTCTCTGTCATCTCTTCTGAATTGTTAGAAGATCCTATGTCAAGTCAGTTTTTAAATATTTTTAACACTCATAGGATCATGGAAGTGTTCTAAAATCTACAACAAAATTAATTTGAATTAGCTCACCTTTAATAGTAATTATGCAAGAAATACTTAGTTTCACAAATTTAATTAAATTAGGAAGGTTTTCCAATTTTGAAATATTTGAGACTCAGTAGTCTTTAATTTTATTCTACATTATGGTATTGTTTTAAAAAACATCTTATATGCATATATAATTCCCCATTTATATCAAACTTAGGCTATGAGCAGGCTCTTAAAAAATGGTTATGTTCAAAAGATATGATCAATGCATAACTCAAAATTAAACTCATATTTCTCTTCCTCAACAGTTTGTCTAAACTTCAATTAGCAATCTCAAAACAAATATTTAGTAGAATTCAAAATATGCCATATAAACTCTCAGTATATCCTTCTTTGTTTTTATGCTTTTCCAAACAGCTTTTACTTCTAACAATGACGCCTAATAAAATTTTATTCAAACTATAAATACAGTTTGAACAAAATTCGATATGAATTACTTTGATTCAATGCAGTGATTTGAAATGAAAGGTTACAATGAAATGAAATACATAAAGCTGTTGTAATTCTCCATGTCTCTCAAACTATACTTAAAATATAAACTGAAGAGTAAAAAAAATCAATAGAAAAAGAATAAAATGTAGTTTTACCATTTACACAATTTTGTCTACAAATTCAGTAGACAAACTCTTACTGTTCTAACTTCACTTTTAAAACCAAGCTCTCACAAACCTGAAGAGAACATAAAGAATGACAAGAATGATTTCCTCTCATTCATACATGGTAAGTACAAACTAATCATGTTGAAACCCTATTTATTTTGTTCTTTCTATGAATATTGTGATTTTGTAACATTTTATCAAGTCTAAAAACGTATATTTGGGTTATTTCTACAACCATCAGTATGCGTGTTGTTATTTTGTGGGTTTGATATCTTGGTTGCCCTTAGCATTTATGGTTTCACTAAAATAGTTGGATAGGGTATCAGTCTGTGCTCTGTCAAAGAAAAATCAAATTGAGGAAGTGGAGTCAATATGTAGGGACTACCTTTAATCCTTAGTTTTTCATATGAGATATTGCTAATTCCCTATGTCCATCATCAAGCTCTTCATCTTTCTCCTACATCACACTTGTTTTGTTTCCCCTGTCATGCATTCATGCAAACCAGAAAACTGAAGTTCATTCTACACTCTACTCCTTGTCTTCTCATATCCAAACAATTAGAAAATTATTTTATTTTGGTCTCTTAAATATATCTTAACTTCAACATCTGTTCTCTGTTTCCATTAAAAAGGACTCATTTTCTGTAGTGAGCAATGGATGACACCATTCCAGGGCTTTTTCCTATCTTTACAAATCTCTCCCAACTTCAAGCATTCTATCAACCCCAATGCTAGTGATTCCCTCACTCATTTAATTATCCATCAGTCATATGTGCTAACATCCACATAATGATAAAATAACACAAACATACACACACATATATACACAGAAGTGCTATGCACATATACTATTCAATTCCTTGAACGCTCCATTTTTCTCTCATACCTCTGTGCACAAATAATCTCTAACTTTTTTGACTAATTCTGGAAGATGTAAAACATTTGTCAAGAATCACCTCATTCCAGAGTAACATCGAGTACTTAATAATTTAATAATCATTGGCCCAGTGTGGTGGCTAATGCCTGTAATTTCAGCATTTTGGGAGGACAAGGTGGGAGAATCACTTAAGGCCACAAGTTTGATACTTACCTGGCTAACATAGTGAAATGTTTCTACCCTGTCTCTACTAAAATGCAAAAACTATCTGGATGTGGTGACGCATGCCCATAATCCCAGCTACTTGGGAGATTCAGGCAGGAGAATAGCTTGAACCAGGAAAGTGGAGTTTGCAGTGAGCCAAGATAATGCCACTGCACTCCAGCCTGGGTGATAGAATGAGACTCTGTCTCAAGAAATAATAATAATTAATAATAATAATAATTTGAGAATGATTATAGTAGTATCACAAAAATGAAAGTACAAAGAATCTGGGTAGAGTTAGGTAGGTGGCTAAGCCAAAATATGTACAATGGATTTTAAAAATCCCAAGGTCTGGTCATTTTAAAATATAAAACAAGCAATTTAATACAAGTCCAGATGAAAAAGTAACTTTTTTCTGAGCCATTTTCTTTTTTCTTTTTTTTGAGACGTAGTCTCGCTCTGTCGCCCAGGCTGGAGTGCAGTGGCCAGATCTCAGCTCACTGCAAGCCCCGCCTTCCAGGTTTACACCATTCTCCTGCCTCAGCCTCCCGAGTAGCTGGGACTACAGGCGCCCGCCACCTCACCCGGCTCGTTTTTTGTATTTTTTTTTTTTTTTTTAGTAGAGACGGGGTTTCACTGTGTTAGCCAGGATGGTCTCGATCTCCTGACCTCGTGATCCACCCGTCTAGGCCTCCCAAAGTGCTCGGATTACAGGCTTGAGCCACCGCGCCAGGCCTTCTGAGCCATTTTCTAACATGTATATCATATATATATATATATATATATATATATTTAGTAGCACATTAATTCTGATTAACATTTTAGGACAAATATAATAGATACATTTCTAAATATACATGTATTTTTCGAAGTATAACCAGCAAAGCACTTAATAAATTTATATTACTATTCCAAAGTTGAGGAGTTTAAATAATTGAAAGGATTTATTAAAGCTTCATCTGGTACCATAAATACTGCAGCATTCTGAGTTTCTATTAAATAAAATATTTATTTTTAAATACAGAATTCTATGCATTTTTAAAATAGATATTTGATATCTAAATTAGTATTACACTGTGGTTCTGAGGTCATGCAGTTAAAATGACACTTCATATATTAAATTAATATTTTATTAAGAGTAACAGATACATTTATGAAATGGTAAATATGATTATTTAATATGTAGTAGTATAATTAATATAAAATATAATTAATTACTTTTATTAGAAAGACCCAACAAATTAGGAACTTGGAAAAATGCCTTCTGCATTTTTAGTTAATGTGATTTAATGGAACTTTCAGGAAAGATTTTAAAATTCTGGATTCAGCCCTACGTGTAGGCAAAAAAAAAAAAAAAAAAAAGTTTTCTAATAAAATTATATATGAAATAAAATAATCTTAATTCAATGAATGAATTTATTATGACCTAACTTTTAAAAATTCAAGTTAAGTTAGTAAATAAGTTTTCAAAAATACTTGCAAATTGAAGACCTGTATTTTCTGCTGGTTGTGTTTCTCCCTTAAAACTAGCATTGCCTTTGGTACTTAACAAGAGTTCTGTACCATATCAACAGGGAATATTCAAAACACCAAACATTTATACAAATCTTGATGAAACCATTTCAACTTCATCAAAATATCTATGGGTTCACTGATAAAATTATAGTGTCATTATGAAATACATTTATAAAATAAAAATGGATTGTTTGTTTTGTAAAAGGGATCCAAGTTTAATACTGTTTGTACGCAAGCTAAATACAATATGTAAAAACAAATTTATAAGATAAAGTTTCTAGATTATTTAAGAAGCCGCAACTATTCTCTATTAGCAGATTGCTGTTCACATAGCCAAGGAAATAACCGAATATTTACTTTGATTTTTGTTTTCATTTTAGTGCTTTGTTTTTTAATTTTAATTTACATTGTATATATTGAAGGTATACAACATGATGTTTACAAATATAGATAATTTGTATACAATTTTTGGCATATAATTTGTATATTATTATGTATAATTATAATTATATATTGGTATAATTATTATATAATTACACATCATTTGGAAGTATATAAAATACATATAAGTATATAAAATACATGTAATCTAAATTAAATATAATACATAAATAAATTATATTTATATAAATATATAAATACAAATAAAAATATAAATAAAATATATATTAATATAGGTAAAACTTCCAGTATAATTATATATATAATTCTTCTACTTAAGCAAATAAGCAAATTGTCACATTCATTATTGTGATGGTTACTATTCAGTGTCAACTTAATTGGATTGAAGGATCCAAAGTATTGATCCTGGATGTGTTGGTGAGGTTGTTGCCAAAGGAGATTAATATTTGAGTCAGTGGACTAGGAAAGGCACACCAACCCCTAATATGGGTGGGCTCCGTCTAATCAGCAGCCAATGCAGCTGGAACATAAAGCAGACAGAAAACCATGAAAAGACTCAACTGGTCTAGCCTTCTAGCCTACATCTTTCTTTTGTGCTGAATGTATCTTGCCCCTGAACATCAGACTCCAAGTTCTTCAGTTTTGGGACTCGAACTGACTCTCCTTGCTCCTCAGCTTGCAGACAGCCTATTGTGTGACTTTGTAATTGTGTGAATTAATCCTTAATAAACTCCCATACATATATATGTGTATATATACTATATAATTATATATACAATATATGCATATATACACATATATAATTATATATATAATATATGTATATGTATCTTTTATTAGTCCCTTTCCACTAGAAAACCCTGACTAATACAGATTTTGGTACCAAGAGTGGTTTTAGAGGAACCACTCTTATCAAGGATGGAGTCCTTTAGTTGGTTTTGAGGTTTCTGGAGTTGGCTGTCTAATGTGATTAGACCCAAAAATGCCAAGGACTCTACTTTTAATAGTATGGAGAAAGTTGATAGTCCTTGGCATGCACTGTTTAGGGAGTTATGCAAAATAAATGCCTTTGACACTCCTAATTCACTGTTCATGGCAAGCAACAGGTTTAGAGACTCTATACATAATAACTTTGACCGTATATGGAGAACCAATGAATGTAATGAAGCTGTTTGGTTGCTCCTAAGTTCAGTGGAAAAAGTAATGAAAGAAAATGACGAACTCAGGGATTCTGTCTTCTGGTGTCAGAAGCAGATATTGAGCCTCAAATCTGCTAAGATTGTCCTGAGTAAGAGTTTTATCTCCTGTACAGAAAAAGCTGATATTGGGAAAAAATAGACACAAGCTCTTATTATGTGAGTGGTAGACCTCCAATGAAAGCTGCATGCACAGTATTGCCAGGTGTCTACTGTTAAAATGAAGATGTTGATTGGAAAAGAATGGGACCCTCCAACTTGGAATGGGGACATGTGGGAGGATCTGATGAAGCTGAGTATACTACGTTTGTAAACTCTGATGAACACTTTTTTTTTTTTTTTTTGCCAGAAGAAACAGATTCCCCATCCCTAGTGGTGACAACATCTCCTCCCCAACCCATGCTACCATCAGCCTTTCTACCTTTGTCTGAGGAGATAAACCCTGTGCTGCTTGAAGCAGCAGTGATGGCCTCCCCTGAGGCAGTTAGCAGCCAAGATAGTATTGATTCTCCTCAGGAGCTACCCCTAACACCCCTCTTTGCTTCTAGGCCTGTAACTAGACTAAAGTCCCAGCAGGTCCCTAGAGATGAGGTGGAGAGTGTGACCCATGAGTAGGTGTACTACACTTGAAAAGAACAGCTTGAGTTTTCTAATTCATATGAGCAGAAATCTAGAGAACAGGCATAGGAATGGATATTAAAGGTGTGGGATAATGGTGGAAGGAACATACAGTTGGATCAGGCTGAATTTATTGATTTGGGCCCACTAAGTAGGGACCCTATATTTAATGTTTCAACTTGGGGAGGTAAAAAAGTTTATAATATTTTATTTGCTTAGTTAGCCGAACTGTGGATTAAAAGATGATCCACTGCGAATGACCTAGAAATGCTTGATCTCCCTTGGTTTAATGTAGACAAAGAGATCCAAAGACTTAGGGAGATTGGGATAATGAACTGGATAAGTCATTTTAGACCTACTCATCTTAGCTGGGAGGGTCCAGAAGATATATCCTCAACCAATGCTTTGTAAAATAGATGTGTGAGAGCAGCACCTGCATTTTTGAAGAACCCTGTGGTTGCTCTTCTCTGTATGTCAGATCTAACAGTGGGAACTGCAGCCACTCAACTACAAAATTTAAATACAATGGGAAAAATTGGATCCCGAAGTGGCAAGCTTCAAGTGGCAGCACTCAACCACCAAAAGCAAGGTGGGCGTAGCTACCATAATGGCAGCAGACAGAAGCAAAGCAGCAATCAGAATAATCTAACTCATGTAGCACTCTGGAATTGGCTAAATAAATCATGGTGTTCCTAGAAGTGAAATTGATAGGAAGCCTACTGCATTCCTACTTAATTTATATAAAAGCAGATAACTTCTAGGTTGAATGAACGAAAGACTAATTTGAATTATAAAAAGAGAAATTCACGGTCCCTCAATCTATTTCCAGTCTTGAGACACTTTCTGGATCCAGGCCCCTTGAACAAAGGTCAGGCAGTGTCCACTTGAGGAAGGACCCCATTACACTACCAAAAATGTATGCAGTTAATCATTCTCCCATCTTTTCCCAAGGAGACCTCCAACCTTTTACCAAGTAACTATGCATTGAGGAAAGGAAAATGATCCGACAATCTGGGGTTGACTGGACACTGGCTCTAAGCTGACATTAATTCCAGGGGACCCAAAATGTCATTGTGGTCCTCCTATTAAAGTAGAGACTTATGCAGGTCAGCTAATTAATGCAGTATTAGCTCAGGTCTATCTCTACAGTGGGTCTAGTGTGTTCCTGGACTCATTCTGTGGTCATTTCCTCAGTGCCAGAATGCATAATTGGTATAGACATACTTAGCAGCTGGCAGAACCCCCCCATTGGCTCTCTGATTGGTAGTGTGAGGGCTATTATGGTGGGAAAGGTCAAACAGAAGCCATTAGAGCGGCCTCTACCTAGATAAATAGTAAACCACAAACAATATTACATCCCTAGAGGGATTGTGGAGATTAGTACCACCATCAAGGATTTGAAAGATGCAAGAGTGGTGATTCCCACCACACCCCTGTTCATCCCTCCCATTTGGCCTATGCAGAAGACAGATGGATCTTGGAGAATGGCCGTGGATTATTTTAAGCTTAACCAAGTGGTTACTACAATTGCAGCTGCTGTACCAGATGTGGTTTCATTGCTTGAGCAAATTAACACATCTCCTGGTACCTGGTATGCAGTCATGGACTTGGAAAATGCCTGTTTCTCAATTCCTGTCCATAACACCCAGCAGAAGCAATTTATGTTCAGCTGCCAGGGCCAGCAATATACCTTTGCTGTCCTACCTCAGGAGTATATCAACTCTCTGGCTTTGTGTCATAATCTTATTCAGAGACTTTGAACCATTTTCGCTTGCAGAAGATATCACACTGGTCCATTACATTGATGGCCTTATGCTGATTGGGTCCAGTGAACAAGAAGTAACCAACCCACTGGACTTATTGGTGAGATTTTGCATGCCAGAGGAGGAAAAATACATCTAACTAAAATTCAGGGATCTTCTACCTCAGTAAAATTTTTAACAGTTCAGTGGTGTGGGGCCTGTCGAGATATTCCTTCTAAGGTAAAAAGGATAAGTTGCTGCATTTGACCCCTCCTATAACCAAGAAAAGGTACAATGTTTAGTGGGCCTATTTGGATTTTGTAGACATTACATTCCTTATTTGGTTGTGTGACTCCAGCCCATTTATTGAGTGACACAAAAGGCTGCCAGTTTTGTGTGGGGTTCAGAAGAGGAGAAGGAACTGAAGCAGATCCAGGCTGTTGTGCAAGCTGCTCTACCACTTGGGCCATATGACCCAATAGATCCAATGGTGCTTGAGGTGTCAGTGGAAGACAGGGATGCTGATTGGAACCTTTGGAAGACTCCCATAGGTGAACCACAAGGGAGGCCTTTAGGATTTTGAAGCAAGGCCCTGACATTTCCTGCAGATAATTACTGTTCTCTTGAGAGACAGCTCTTGGACTGTTACTGGGCTTTGGTAGAAACTGAATGCTTGACTATGGATCATCAAGTCACTATGTGACCTGAACTTCCTATCATGAACTGGGTTGTTTCTGACCCATCTAATCATAAAATGTGTTGTGCACAGCAGCATTCCATCATCATATGGAAGTGGTATATACGTGATCAGGCTTGAGAAGGTCCCAAAGGCACAAGTAAGTTACATGAGGAAGTGGCTCAACTTCCCATGGTCTCTACTCCTGCCATCTTTATTTCTCTCTCCCAGCCTGAACTGATGGCTTCAGGGAATTCCCTATGATCAGCTGACAGAGGAAGAGTAGAGTCGGGCCTGGTTCACAGATAGCTCTACATGATATGCAGGCATCGCTTAAAAGTGGTCAGCTGCAGCACTACGGCCCCTTTCTAGGATGTCCCTGAAGGAGAGCAGTGAAGGAAAATCTTCCCAGTGGACAGAACTTTAAGCAGTGCACCTGGTTGTGGATTTTGCTTGGAAGGAGAAATGGCCAGACATGTGATTATATACTGATTCATAGGCAGCAGCCAATGGTTTGGCTGGATGGTCACGGACTTGGAAGAAGCATGATTGGAAAATTGGTGACAAATAAATTTATGGAAGAGGTATGTAGATAGATTTCTTCTAGTGGTCAAAAACTATAAAGGTATTTGTATCCCATGTGAGTACTCACCAACAGGTGACCTCAGCAAAAGAGGATTTAAATAATCAGGTGGATAGGATGACCTGTTCTGTGGACACCTCTCATCCCCTTTCCCCAGCCACCTGTGTCATTGCCCAATGGGCCCATGAACAAAGTGGCCATGGTGGCAGGGATGCAGGTTGCACATGGGATCAGCAACATAGACTTCCACACACCAAGGCTGACCTGGCTACAGCCACTGCTGGGTGTCCACAAACACTGAGCTCTCGATATGGCACCATTCCTCAGGGTGATCAGCCAACTACCTGGTGGCAGGTTGATTATATTGGACCTCTTGCAACATGGGAAAGACAGAGTTTTGTCCTCAGTGAAATAGACATTCCAGATATGGGTTTACCTATCCTGTACACAATGCTTCTGCCAAGACTACCATCCATGGACTCACAGAATGTTTTATCCACCATTATGGTATTACATACAGCATTGCCTCTGACCAAGGAACTCACTTTATGGATAAAGAAGGGTGGCAGTGGGCTCATGCTCATGGAATTCACTCATCTTACCATGATCTTCATGATTCTGAAGCAGCTGGATTGATAGAATTGTGGAATGCCTTTTGAAGTCACAATTACAAAGCCAACTAGGTGACAGTACTTTGCGGGACTGGGGCAAGGTTCTACAGAAGACCGTGTGTGCTCTGAATCAGTGTCCAATATATAATACTGTTTTTCCCATAGCCAGGATTCATTGGTCCAGGAATCAAGGAGTGGAAGTGGAAGTGGCAACACCCACCATCACCCTTAGTGATACACTAGCACAAGTTTTGCTTCCTGAGGCAACACCCACCATCACCCTTAGTGATCCACTAGCACAAGTTTTGCTTCCTGTTCCCATGACATTGTGTTCTGCGGGCCTAGAGGTCTTAGTTCCAGAGGGAGGAACACTGCCACCAGGGGACATGACAACAATTCCATTAAACTGCAAGTTATGATTGTCATCTGGACACTTTGGGCTCCTCTTACCTTTAAGTCAACAAGCTAGAAAAAGAATTACAGTGTTGGCTGGGGTGATTGACCCAAACTATCAAGTTGAAGTCAGTCTACTACTCAGCAAAGGAGGTAAGGAAGAGTGTGTATGCAATACAGGAAATCCATTAAGGGCATCTTTTAGTTTTACCATCCCCTGTGATTAAGGTCAATGAGAGACTACAACAACAATCTAGGCAGGATTACAAATGGCCCAGACCCTACAAGATTGTTTGGGGCACTCCCCAAGTGAAAACAAAAGCAAAAACAAACAAACAAACAAAAAACGGCCTGCTGAAGTGCTTGCTAAAGGCAAAAGGAATACAGAATGGGTAGCAGTGAAAGGTTGCCATCAATACCAGCTACAAGCACATGACCAGCTTCAGAAACATGGACTGTAATTGTCATGAGTATTTCCTCCTTATTTTGTTAAAAACATATTTGTGCATGTACACACTTGTACTAAGAAAATAACTTCATTTTATTTCCTTTTTCCTTTATCATGTGGCATAAGATTTATTGACTTCATATCAACATGTAAGTATTGTTACCTTTATGTAATAGTATTTGGGTTGGGGATTGATATGTTTCCAGTTGTACAAAGGGTAATTATATTAGGTTAGGTGTAATTATGACCTTATTATTGTCTTTATTTAAATATTATATATGATCTCAGGAGATGTGTACGGGTTCAAGTTAACAAGAGATGGACTTGTTATGGTTAATACTGAGTGTCAACTTGATTATATTGAAGGATGCAAATTATTGATCTTAGCTGAGTCTGTGAGGGTGTTGCCAAAAGAGATTAACATTTGAATCATTGGGCTGGGAAAGTCAGAGCCACCCTTAATCTGGTTGGGCACTATCCAATCAACTGTCAGCACAGCTGGAATATAAAACAGACAGAAAAAAGTGAAAAGACTAGACTAGCCTAGCCTCCTAGCTTACATCTTTCTCCCATACTGGATACTTTCTGCCCTCAAATATCGGACTCCAAGTTCTCCAATTTTGGGACTCTGACTGGTTCTCCTTGCTTCTCAGCTTCCAGATGGCTTATTGTGGGATTTTGTGATCATATGAGTTAATACTTAATAAACTCCCATATATATGTATGTATATTTATATATAGATAGATCTAGCTAGAGAAGTATTAGTTACATGCATATGTAACTATGTAATTTATATATAGTATTAGTATTGTATTAGTTATACACACACACACACACACACACATATATATACACACATATTAGTTCCTTCCCTCTAGAGAACCCTGACTGATACAATTATGTTCTATTGTTGCTTTCATGTGTGTGTATTTGTGTTAAGAACACCTAAAATCTACTCTAATAGCAAAGATTCAATATAATGCAATGAGATTTACTTTCTCTTCTTGTAATACATTAGATCTCTAGATTTGCTTATCCTATATAACTTCAAGTTTGTACTCTTTGATTTCTTCTTTTTTCCTTCCCATCCTGATTTCTAGCCATTACTGTCCTACTATCTGTTTCAAGATAGTCAATTATTTTTAGGTTCCATATACAAGTTAAACAGATCATACTATATATTTTTTTCTGTGTCTGACTTATTTCACTTAGCATAATAATGTTTTTTAGATTCATCTTTTTTTGTCACAAATCGCAGTATCTCTTTTTTTGACGCTGAATAATATTTCTTTATACATTTGTGTGTGTTTGAATTTATATGTGTGCATACAAATAAAATTTCTTTATTCTTTCAGTGAACATTTAGGTTGTTTCCATAATATGGCCTTTATTAATGGTACTACAATGATCATGAGGACATAGATATCTCTACAAGGTGCTGATTTTATTTTTTTGAATACATGCTCAGCTAAAATTCATATAAAACCATGAAAGCTCATAAATGTCCAGAACAATCTTGAAAAAGATAATCAAAGATGGAAGCATCACACATTCTAATTCCAAATCATATTACAAAGCTATAGTAACCAAAACAGTATGGTACTGGCTTAAATACAGACACATGGAAATAAACAGAAGCATATAGCATCAACTAACCTTAAAGAAGACCACCAAGAAGACAAAATGGGGAAAGGATAAATAGTCTCTTAAATAAAGAGAAAATTGCATACTCATGTACAAAATAATAAAAATGGACCCTTAGAAATTTATTTAGAAATAAATTTCTAAATTTATTATATGTAACCAGGTGTGGCAGCTCATGCCTGTAATCCTAACACTTTGAGAGGTTGAAGTGTGCAGATCACTTGAGCTTAGGAGTTTGAGACCACCCTAGAAACATGGTGAAACCACATCTCTATCAAAAATATAACATCAAAAACAAATTAGCTGGGTTTTGTGGTGTATGCCTGTGGTCTCAGCTGTTTGGGAGGCTGAAGCAGGAGGATTACTTGAATCTGGCAGGCAGATTTCAGTGAACAGAGATCATGCCACTACACTCCAGCCTGGGCAACAGAGTGAGACCACATCTCAAAAAATTACTAATAAAAATTAAAAAAATAAATTAATTCATAAATCAATGAAAAAATAACAATGCATGTTAGAAAATATTTGAAATTAAATTATAATAAACAGAATATAAAAATTTGAGTGCAGGATGTAAATAAAAATTTATAGCTTAAAATGCAACTAGTAAAAGTGATAAAATATATGACATATGCATATATTACAAAAAGATAAAGAGCAAAATATCACAAAAGAAAGCAGACAAAAATTAAATTATAAGGAAAACAGAAGAAGATAAGCAAATAGAAGTAAACATTTTAGAGGATAAATAGAGTTAAAAGTTATTATTAAAAAAGAGAATTGACCGGGTGCAGTGGCTCATGCCTGTAATCCCAACACTTTGGGAGGCCAAGGCAGATGGATCACCTGAGGTCAGGAGTTAGAGACCAGCCTGACTAACATGGTGAAACCTCATCTCTACTAAAAATACAAAAAGTTAGCTTGGCATGGTGTTGGGCACCTGTAACCCCAGCTACTCAGGAGGCCAGGGCAGGAGAATTGCTTCAACCTGGGAAGCAGAGGTTGCAATGAACCAAGATCACACCATTGCACTCCAGCCTGGGCAACAAGGGCAAGACTCTGCCTCAAAAAAAAAAAAAAATTGATATACTTCTGGAAAGATTGATAAAAACAGAAAAGAAGACTCAAAAAGGTCAAATATCAGAAATGACAATCTGACATGAGTACATTTCATATAGATATAGACAAAAAATTTAAACACTACATATCTAAATATTTGTAATTATATTTAAAATTGAATGCTTAGGAGAATACACATTAAAATGATGCAACCACCCACCCCCCCAGTAAATTGAATAGCTCTAAACCAGCAAGGAGGAATCAAATTTATAGTTAAAATATTTTTGACATAAAATCCTTTCCAGGAATTAATAATAATGTCAAATTTATGCAAAGTCTTCTAGGGACTAGGAAAAAAAATCAGTATCTTAAAGTACTTAAGTAACTTATTTTATGATGTTAGCATAAGCTTTATATCAAAACAAAAAAGAAAGTTAAGGGAAAATGGAAAAAAGACCACACTTTCATGGACATAAATGCCAAATTTGTTAACAAATGATTAGCAAAATGAATCCCCTAGAGTTGACAGAGGTCATATATCCTGACCAAGTTGATTTTGTTTCAGGAACTGCAGGTGAGTATAGCAGAATTAAGGAGGAACATCAGTCACAACATGGATGAAGAGACATAGTTGCCAATGATATTCAACATCTACTTACAATTTAAAAAGTGAAAATATTTTCAAATATTTGTGAAAGTACAAAGTGAGATTTTTTTTCTCTCCCAAGTATCAAGAAAAATGGAATAGCAGAATGGAGTAGAATTTCACCTAATCAGACCAACATATATGTGAAATAAAATTTATGAAAAAGGTAGAACTGTGGAACAGTAAAACATTGTCACTCTTCACAGTAAATAATATTGAGAAAATTGAATATCCATATGGAGAAAATAAAAACAATTTGAACACTTTCCTCAGAACATTTTTTGAAATCTAGATGATGGATGGCATAATTAAAATAGGATGTATTATTAAACAAGACAAAAATGCACTAAATATAAAAATAGATTGATAAGTTTTTAATTAAGATAAAACTTCTGTTTATCAAAATATATCGTAGCAAAGTTGGAAAAACAAAACACAAGCCAAATTGCAAGACAATACATTTGCAATACATGCAATAGTTAGAGAATCTATATGCAGAATCAACAAACACCTACAAATCATTATATAAAGACAGTGAACCCAATAGAAAAAAATGCAAAATAATTAAGAACTTTACAAAACAGAAAATAAAAATGAGTAACAAACACACTGAGAAATATGAAAAATATGAAAAATGTTCTATATCATTTGTAATGAAGAAAATCTTGAATGAAGACTAAAACCAAAATGATAGACATTGTACTATGATGCATATCTATAACCATGTATATCAATATATCTATATATCATAGCATATTGAGTAACTTGGAAAGATAACATATAGAAACATAACAAAAGAAATAAGCTCAATCACATAATTTCATTGGGTTATGATTTCAGCTATATACAGTGTTATAATGCCTATATTATAAAACAAGCAAAGTGAATATATCTTATTAACACTATTTTCCTGCAGACATCTTTTTGAAGAAGAAATATGTAAAATTAACATATGCTCACTCTAAAAGACAAATGATGATGAATTATTAGAAGTGATAAAATGTAGTTTTTAGTGAAAATAAAAATGTATAGGGCAGTGCTTTTTAATAATCGCCATTCTAACTGGCATGAAATATTACCTCACTGTGATTTTGATTTGCATTTCTCTATTGATCAGTGACAATGCGGGATTTTTCATATGTTTTTTGGACACAAATATATTTTAAAAATCCAATGTTGAGGAAAAGAGCACACAAAAAATGTACCATATGATTCCACTTTTTAAAGTATCAAATTGGCAAAACCAAACTTACCTTGTATAAAGTTGCATGTTTAGGTGGTTAAAGAAAGTGATTACTACAAAGGTATACTATAATTATCCCTGTCAAGTAGATAATTGACATTTGCCAACTGAGGATTGTCAGAAGGTTTTGGCAGAATTGGGATTTCTGACAATATTTTGTATCTTCAGACAGAAGGTTTTACTTGGGTATTTGATTTAAGATAATTTGTTCACTTGCGCATTTATGTTTTATACTTTTGTTTAAATGCCTTTTTTCAGGCACAATAAAACTTTCAAAGAACAAAAGAAATAGAATGAAAAATTGGAAGTGTCCAATCCCCCAATAATAAGACACGTGAAAGAATCAAAATGTTTTTCATTGATCATAACCAATGATGTTATTCTGCTGGATTGTCAACTCTAGATATAAAATTATTAGGTAAAACAATTTTGGGTCTAGTTCTCTTGCAATGTATATGTCTTTGATAAAGAATTTTTGAATGACAATTAATTTATGGCAGTTACTTTAATTAGAGTCTAGTAATAAAAATACAGCCGGCAATTTAAGAGATATATCACACTACCATTTATTAAGCTTCTTAAAATAGAAATTCAAAATATGAAAATGTAGTAGTGCAAATTACTTTATTTTTTAACTATCTGCTATTCTTTTTGATGAGAAAAAGAAATGGAAAAGTAAAAAGGAAATAATAAGGGATGACATATTACCAACTGAAAATAATTGTACTGTAAAATATTTATTAACTTTATTTTTCACTTGGCTACAGAATAAGCCACTAAACTTAATTTGACCTAGAAACTAAATATTGTAAGAGTCCCAACAGCCCTAATTAGTTGAAGAAACTGAACTTTTACCACATAACCTTCAAATCATCTCTTTGAATTCACTCTTTGCTTCTAAATCTTGCTGTTTTCCCAAGTGTTTCATGTGTCTCATTTCATATCGTTAATGAAACAACTCAATCAACAAGCCAGGTTTGTACGTGAGTAGATTTAGGCTGAGGATAAATTAATAGATAAGCACTGCCTTATATACTTTTATTTTCATTAAAAATACATTTCATCACTTCTAATCATTCATTATTTGCCTTTTAGAGTGGTCATATATTAATTTTAAATATTTCTTCTCCAAAAAGATGTCTGCAGGAAAATAGTGTTAATAAGATATATTCAGCTATCTTGGTTTATAATACAGGCATTATAACACTGTATATAGTGGAAGTCATAACCCTTATGACATTATGTAATTGATATTATTTCTTTTATGTTTCTATACATTTTCCTACCAGAGTTACTCAATATGATAGCATATTTTATGTGGGTATATACATATATACACACACACATACATACACACAGACACACACACAAACCAAAGCATGCATATACACATTGTTGAAAGTTTCAGTTGATAAAATGTTAGAGAATATTTAAATTATTTTAATTTATTTTGTTTTCTGTGATTTGAAAGGAACATATGGGTACTACAAACAAGAACCCAATGGAATCAAAGAATATTGAAGAAACCTTTAATCTTGGTATTCCTTCATCTTCATCTAACTTTTGTAAAAATAAGAAGTAATAAAAGAAAATATCAACCTAATATAGCACAAACCAATAAACTCAATATCTATATTCATTTATTTGTGCATGCTCTCATCATTTCAAGTTTCATATATTCAGTTATTAATTAGTTAGCTTATTCATATATTCATGAATTCATTCTTTCAGCACATATTTGCTTGTCACTATGCACCAGTAACTTATAATAGTCTCTATAGAAATAAAAGTTTATCATTGACCCACTGAGTTTATAGTCTTCTGTGGGATCTAAAAACAAATAATTATAGCAGAAACCATATTTTCAATTGCTAATTTTTATTGTAAAATTGTGTTACAAGAACATAACACAGATAATCAAGGATGACTTCACTACTTGAATTGAGTATTTAAGGTTAGATAAAAATTGCTCAGATGAAGAAAGAAAATAAAAATTCATTCTCTACAGAAAGAATAAGACACAAAGCATGATGGCATTTTCTAGGGGTACAGTAAATTCAGAAACTACAAGGGAAGAGTGAAGTACCCAGAAAATCTTAAGTAGCTTTTGACATTGGAAAGATAGAGCAATCCTCAATCACATAATTCAAAATAAAATCACACAAAGTTGAAGTAAAACTATAAGGAATTCAAATATTTCTATTTTTTTTTTTTTCTGAAATGACCACATGAATATTTTCTTGAAGTACCTAGTATGAATTTTTTCTAGTGGAAATTCTGGTTTCCTTGCTTTGATGATCTTTTAGGCATATATTCAATATCTATAATGCTGAAATTGTGGTGAATAATAAATAAAGATAAATATTCTACTCAACATGTTGAAATTCTACTTGTAAAAACTTGGTTTACATTCATTATAACATGAATATCTGCAGTGAAAATATGTAGAAATGAAATATTTCAAGATTTCAATTATTTTAACTTTAACTTAAATACCACTAATAGATTTTTTAAACATCTATTTTAAATAAATAAGCTACTTTCAACTTGTATTTTGTTTCAAAACCACTCTTCTTCTATAATATCAGTCAAATAAAATGTAAAATTTTGATACCTATTCAGATAGTTTTTGATGTAATTGTGAATATTTTTCTATAAAATTGGTCAAATAATTTTACTTTTATGTAACGAAAGGTTTTTAATTACACTAACTTGTATAAGTCTACACCAACATGGAGTCACAATAACTTCCTTAATTAGTCAGGTTATACAGCTTTTTCATTCCATTACATGAAACATGGGTCTGTTAATTGTGTATCATGCCCTGTACAGGACTCTCTCTGACTTAATGAAGTTATGCTTAGTTACTTATGAGGAATACGAATTTGATATTTGTTTCAGTATATTTTTTTCCTGATTTGAATAGAAAGTAAGTAGATTATTTCATACATATTTTAATCATACGGTATTTGTTTAAAAACCTAGGAGAGACTAGATTTGATAAGAATTTATCTTTTTAAATACATTTCTCAAAATTTTATAATTTTGCCTTACTAAATAGACATAATTTTGAGAAGGTAAAATGATGTCATAGACATCGAGAATATATCAGACAGATAGCTACATGGTAATATATAAGCTGCCCAAACAGAGAAAACAGTATTTTACGTAATTAAGCATCATAATTTCTTGACTTTTCAGTCTCCAAGAAGAACATAAATATATAAAAGATGCTTTTAGTATTCCTAATTAAAAGGAATTGGTGCTTATATAAATGAGACCTTTAGTTATTAACTTAAAAAAACACCGCATGTTCTCACTCATAGGTGGGAACTGAACAATGAGATCACTTGGACTCGGGAAGGGGAACATCACACACTAGGGCCTATTATGGGGAGGAGGGAGGGGGGAGGGATTGCATTGGGAGTTATACCTGATATAAATGATGAATTGATGGGTGCTGACGAGTTGATGGGTGCAGCACACCAACAAGGCACAAGTATACATATGTAACAAACCTGCAAGTTATGCACATGTACCCTAGAACTTAAAGTATAATAAAAAAAAAATTAAAAAAAAAGAATCGTGAATGGGAGGTCACTCAGGATTTGGCTCTCTGCTTGTCTATTGTTAGTGTATAGAAATGCTTATAAATTTTGCACATTGATTTTGTATCCTAAGACTTTGCTGAAGTTATCAGCTTAAGGAGTTTTTGGGCTGAGACGATAGGCTTTTCCAAATATACAATCATGTCATCTGCAAACAGAGACAATTTGACTCCCTCTCTTCTTATTTGAATACGCCTTATTTCTTTCTTTTGCCTGATTGCCCTGGACCGAGCTTTCGATTCTATGTTGAATAGGAATGGTGAGAGAGGGGGGCATCATTGTCTTGTGCTGGTTTCCAAAGGGAATTGTTCCAGCTTTTGCCCATTCAATATGATATTGGCTATGGGTTTGTCATAAATAGCTCTTATTATTTTGAGACATATTTCATCAATACATTATTGAGAGTTTTTAGCATGAAGGAGTGTTGGATTTTATCGAAGGCCTTTTCAGCATCTATTAAGGTAATCACATGACTTTTGTCATTGGTTCTGTTTATGTGATGGATTACATTTATTGATTGGTGTATGTTGAACCAGGCTCATATCCCAGGGATGAAGCTGACGTGATCGTGACAGATAAATTTTTTGATGTGCCGTCTCTCCAACAAAGGGCTAATATCCAGAATCTATAAGGAACTTAAATAAATTTACAAGAAAAAAATCAAAAAGTGGGCAAAGGATAAGAACAGACATTTCTCAAGACAAAACATTTATGTGGCCAACAAACATAAGAAAAAAGCTCATCATCACTGGTCATCAGAGAAATGCAAGTCAAAACCACAATGAGATACAATCTCACACCATTTAGAATAGCAATCACTAAAAAGTCTGGAAACAACAGATAGTGGTGAGAATGTTGAGAAATAGGAATGCTTTTACACTATTCATGGGAGTGTACATTAGTTCAACCACTGTCAAAGACAGTGTGGTGATTCCTCAAGGATCTAGAACCAGAAATACCATTTGACCTAGCAATCCCATTACTGCGTATATACCCAAAGCATTATAAATCATTCTACTATAAAGACACATGAACACATATGTTTATTGCAGCACTATTTACAATATCCAAGACTTGGAACACACCCAAATGGCTACCAGTGATAGACTGGATAAAGAAAATGTGGCTCATATACACCATGGGATACAATGTAGACGTTAAAAAAGAATGAGTTCATGTCCTTTGCAGGGACATAGGTTAAGCTGGAAACCATCATCCTCAGCAAACTAACACAGGAACAGAGAACCAAACACCACATGTTCTTGCTCATAAGTAGGAGCTGAAAAATCACAACACGTGGACACAGGGAGGGGAATATCATGCACTGGGGCCTGTCAGTAGGTTGGGGGACAAGGGAGGGAGAGCACTAGGACAAATACCTAATGCACTCAGGGCTTAAAACCCAGGTGATTTTTAGGGTTGATAGGTGCAGCAAACCACCATGGCACATATATATCTTTGTAACAAACCTGCACATTCAGCACATGTATCCCAGAAATTAAAGTAAAACAGAAAAAAAAAAAAAAAATTGACAGTTTCCTGAAAGCTAATAATAACCAGGATAAAGTAATTAGGGTAACATGTAACAACCATATTATAATACAATCTTTCAGAAGCAGGAAGACGGTGGTTTGTCTTTTGATAAGAGTGGTAGAAAATTTAGCATCTGTGTCTGCATCTACACACACAGAAAAGAAAAAAAAAAAAAAAAAAAACCTGTTTTCTATAATTGGATTCCTATCCCTTGAAGTTGAAAAAAATAAAAAGTAGAACTAACCTATCTCCTGTTTTCTATCATTCCCTAGTATTACTACACACAACCCAATTATGGCAGTACTGGTTGAGTATCTAGATACCGAAGCTTGAACTTTTGAACCTAAGTGAGTCTTTAAACCTCATAAAGTGGAATGTTTGTGTGTGTGCTTGTACTGACACACAGCCACCGACCTCCACCCCCCCCCCCCCCCACACACAATAAAGAATAGAAGTTAGAATTTCTGAAAAGCTAATATCTAAATATGAATTATTTTAACTAATAAGAGCTAAGTTTTTAGCCCTTTTCAGTCCCAGGTCTTAAAACAAATATGAAGGTTATCTGTTTTTAGCCTCTTCACTATACTTTGTGAACAATGGTCTCAACTTTCCTTCTAGTATCATAAAATAGACACAGCAAGCTGCCTGTATTAGTCCATTTTCACACTGTTATAAAGACATCCCTGAGACTGGATAATCTATCAAGAAAAGGGTTTAATAGATTCACAGTCCTGCATGGCTGGGGAGGCCTCAGGAAATTTACAATCATGGCAGAAAGGGCAGAGGCAGGTCTTACATGGTGGCAGGCAAGAAGGAGAAGAGTGAGTAGCAAAGGGGGAAGAGTCCCCAGTAAAACCATCAGATCTCATGAGAACTCACTCACTGTCACAAGAAGAACATGAAAGGAACTGCCTTCATGATCCAATCACCTCCCACCAGGTGTCTCCCTAGACATGTGGGTATTATAGGCATTGCCATTTAAAATGAGATTTGAGTGGGGACACAAAGCCTAACCTTATCACTGCCATTAATCTTACAATCACAATCCAGTTCACAAAAATTATCAAAGATAGTGAACTTTGCAGCTTCCTCATCAGGAAGCTTGTGATACAGCTTTCCAGTTAATCAGTGATGATGAAATAATTGGAAATTATTGACAATTATATTTACAAAATTATAAAGGCATCTTCTTTTATTTTCTTTAAATTAAAAAATGTATTTACCTTAACAGAATTTGTCTCATGTTTCTAAATTTTCTACTTATCACAGAATAATGCTAGGCTTATTCTGTTTTTTTCTTTCTCATTGTCTTTTATTGTAATATGTGTTCATCATTGGCTAGAATATAACTAATTTGTAATGTTTCCTTGTCACTACACATATGATTGTGACGTGGATAGAATCTTGTTTTTCTATGCTTACATCTGGTTAGTTCAAAAACATTATTAAACCTGTTTTATATTTCCTTATTATTATGGTGTTGAGCACTGAAAAGTAAATATCATAATTAAAAGCCAAGCAGCCTCTTATTTCACAGAAAAAATATTGATATAGAGCAGTGGAAAAAAATGGTATGAACATATTGCTTTTAAGTCACTGGAGTAAAGGTAAAAGGTATCAAAATGAGTTTATTGTGTCTTAAGACCCATGTGTTTAGAGAACAATCTAAGGTTAAGGCCAATAACTGGATGAATAAATTGAGAAAGCACAAATATTTGTACTAAAAATCGTAGTATGTGAAAAGGAGCAAAATAAAGCTCTCATAATCTCAGAATATGAGCACAAGTATGGGGAAACTAGGAAGAATGTGAACTAAGCAAAGATATAGAATGTGAGTAGAATGTAGGGAGAAACCAATCAAAGCAATGCAGTATTTTATAAAGGCAAATTTTTTAGCTTATTAAGAAAATCATTGATTAGGAAGTAAAGAAGGTGTAATGCATGGAATACTATGCAGCCATAAAAAAGGATGAGTTTGCATCCTTTGTAGGGACATGGATGCAGCTGGAAACCATCATTCTCAGCAAACTATCGCAAGAACAGAAAACCAAACGCCACATGTTCTCACTCATGGTGGGAACTGAAAAATGAGATCACTTGGACTCCGGAAGGGGAACATCACACACTGGGGCCTATTATGGGGAGGGGGGAGAGGGAAGGGATTGCATTGGGAGTTATATCTGATGTAAAGGACGAGTTGATGGGTGCAGCACACCAACATGGCACAAGTATACATATGTAACAAACCTACATGTTATGCACATGTACCCTAGAACTTAAAGTATAATAATAATAAAAAAAGAAGAAGGTGTAATGAATTTTATTAAATAAAACACAGAAATTGCTTAGAAAACAATACTACTATTAATTATTATAGGATTTGGATTTGATTATGAACACAATATTTATAAACCAACAACAACGAAAAGAAAGGAGTGGAGACTTGAAAAGAGGACAATTTTCAAACAGATAGAAGGACAAAGGATATAGGTCACTCATTTATAGACCAGTCTAAAAGAAGAACCTTAGCTTCCTTCTTAGAAACAGAACAGAACAATATGTTTGTGTGAATGGTAAGGTTATAAAACTCAATTAGTTGTAACTTTAGGGACATGTTGTAATTGCAAAAATGACCACAAATCATTCCTTTTTATCCAAGACTTTTGGTTGTTTCCTACACACTGAATCTGTGCAGGTCATGGGACTTTCTTTGGTCAATGGGACATCAGCAAATATAACACAAGCAGAGAGTGACAAGAGCTGTATGCTGGCTCTTGATGCTATTGGAAAGCTAAGAACAAGTATGAGCATAAAATGAGATAGTATGCTGGAGGATGAGAGATCAACTGGAGCAGATTTGAGTCTGCCAGACTATATTCAGCCTGGCCCTGCCTGTCCTGGCAGTTGGCTACAGATGCTTGAACCATCCTCAGTTGTGATCAGCTGAACCTGAACCAGACCAGAAAGTGTGCCTATGTGAGGCTAGCCCAGATTTCCAGATTGCAAAATTGTGACCTCAAGAAACGGTCATTGCTTTAAATATTTTGCAGCAAAAGCTAACTTATTTAAGCATTAAAATGAATTATTCTGAATGTGGTTAAGTAAATAAATGATCTATAATTCCCAATCTTATTCTCATGTTCTCTAGACATGGTTACAAAATGGGTGAAAACCAAAAATTGATAGGAATCTCCTGACACTTTGTCTATTGTTAAGGGTGACAAAGGCCTATGAACATTTTAGTGACACAGAGTTACTGCTTAAAAGAATGCTCTGGAGCCTGCTGTGCAAGTCAAACATATCATCTGAACATACCTGCTGACTCCTCTCCATCTGGAAGTCATGCAACAAAAATGTACCTTTGTTCATAGAGCGGAAATCTCTTTCCTATCTCAATTTGAAACAGAAAAAGACAAGTATGTCACAGTACACCTTGATGCTAACCTTTGCCAGCAGCTCCAGTTGGAAAAGTTAGACTCTAATTGTTAAGAATTTTATACTCTTTGAAAGCAGGCTGTTCTTTAATGAGAGTCATGGGTACTGAAAAGAAACTCACTTTGCATCTTTTTCCATTTTTTGCAATGGGGTTAGGACTGTTAATGATATATGCAACAAGTAATTCAACTCCTTTTGAATAGTTAAGGGATGGAGGAAATAAATTAAGAAAAATTTTATTTTCAAGGGTATTTGAAGTGCACAAGAGGATATAATCTCTAAAGAAATTTTAGAAATGAAGAAACAAAAATGAAAGAACAAGTTATTGAACAACTGAGGCAGCATTTTAGAAATTCATTTTTCCTTAGGACTAAATTTTCCTCTTGTGTGAGAGGTTAATTCGCCACTGTTCTGATTTGTCAATCACTAGAATCAGAGCAGTATATGAAATACAGCAATGATTTGTAACAGGTCAGAGACTGTAAAACACAGTGACTAAAAGATAATTCATAGAATGAAATTAATATAATGAAATAATCCCTGTTCACTGCTAGGTATGTGATTTTTCAGATTTTCTAAACTTATTTGTGCCTATTTTATTATTTGCAAAACAGCATAAACAGAAACATTTGCTTAGTAAGATTCTGTTACCATTTATTTATTTATATAAATTTATGAGAGACAAGGGTAATTTTGTTAATGGGTAAATTTGTTAATGCGTAATGCATAGATTGCATAGTGGTGAACTCAGAGGTTTTAGGGTATTCATCCTTCAAAAAAAAAACATACATAGTACCCATTAAGTAATTTCTTGTCTTCCATTCCCACTTCCTCCCACCCTTCTGAGTCTCCATTGCATATCATTCTCTATGCCCGTGTGTAGATATTATTTAGCTCCCATTTTAAAGTGAGAACATGCAGTATTTGCTTCCTGTGTCTCAGTTGTTTCATTTAACATGATGGCCTCCAGTTCCATCCCTGTTGTAGCAAAGTCATAATTTCATTCTTTTTTAAGGCTGAATAATATTCTATTATACATATATACCACATTTTCTTTATGCCACCAGTTGTTGATGGACATGTAAGTTGATTGCATATCTTTGCTATTGTGAATAGTACTTCAATAAACATTTTGGGGGGGGAGGTAAACACCCAGTCGTAGGATTCCTCAATCAAATATCAGTTGGGAGTTGAGATTATACATGCAAATGTCTTAGCTCAGTTCGTGATACAAGAAAAGCATTTAACTAAAATTTTATCTTTTGGAGAAGTATTGTTGATAGTTATTATATTCCCAAATTTAAAAATGTAAGCAGTGATTTAAGATCCATATACGTTATTTCTACAAATATCAATTTACATGTTATATATAAATTCCTTAAAAGAGGTATTAAGTGTAACTGTTGACAATGATGTTACAATTTAAAAATCAATTTTAATAAATTTTTCTGCTAATTTTATGTCTTAATCAAATTCTGAAGGCAAAAAGCAGTCGTATATTCTCATCACTGATTTGCTTGTTCTTAAGGTGAAACAATAAGATGACATAGTTATAATGTACTGATGCATTGAGTATACAAAGAGAACTAGTGTTGCTCTGTCAGATATTTGGGAAGAATTATTAATTAGGATTAGATAAATTTTAACTCCTAGCCAAATTTCTACTTGGAATTAGTGTGCCTCTATCTGATATTTGGGCAGAATTAATGGTTAGGATTAGATAAATTTTAACTCCTAGCCAAATTTCTATGTGTCATCTCATTTTCATTGAGGAAGGAAGCCTATTAGAGATTTTACAATGTAGCAACAATTTTAATTCTTAAAATTCAGAAATGTCTGTAAGATAGAAGAACATGATCAATGAAAATTCAGCCGATGACTAAAGTGTGACAGTATTGAAGCTGGCTCACACTGTGTCACAAGGAGCGACCGTGCTCATCTCTTGCCAAGTCCAGGTTCTATGGCATCATCTTAGTAAATTAACATTAACCAAAATGAGAGTATTTACACCTTGAAAGTTGGCAAATTACAAATATCTGAGGGCACATTTCTAAATGGATCTGAAAGCCAACAAATTGTCTTCACAGAGCCCATGAAAGAAAGTTTATCATATAGGAATACTGACTATACACCGTGAGCCATGGAAGTTGAAGTGCATCAGTGATTTCTTTGTACCACAGAGCAGCTGATCTACCAACATGAACCAGAGTGTGCATTCTAGCAAAACCGGAGCTGTGAGTTTGTGTGGGTGTGCGCTAATGTGTGTGTATGTGAATGTGTGTGTATACTGAAATAAATATGGAAACAAACTCTTAACAGTTCAGTACCAAAGTAGCCTTGCTATTGAAATACATCCTCAACTAGTCTTACAACCACCAATGAACTTAACCCTGAAAAAAAGGTTTCCCATTTTATGAAGCCTGGGAAACATCAAATATCATGAGTTTTGATAGTGTGATTGGAGTAAATCAGTAGAAATTTGCCCTCAAAGGAGACATAAATCCTTGCAGGGAAAGATATACCAGCTGTTGTGTCACTCAACAAAAATCTGTAAAGAGTAGGAGTGCTGTGAGAAAATTCAGTGAACTTGAGTCTCATTCAAAGGTGTATATCCCAGCAATGGCAGAGTTTGAAAGTAAACAATGGCAGCACAGGTGAACTTATGGGTGCAGTTAAGATGCCTTTGGGAATTGTAACAAATACTTTTATTTATGGTGTAGGATATCTACATGGATACACACTTTTGGAGAATAATATTTGATCCATCATGAAAGCAAAATTAGAGTACTGATATTAATAATATCTTTTCCCCCAAAATACTAGTGAGGTCTTTAGTTATTCAGGTTACACTGGGATGGTTAAAAAAGTAAATCAGAATAGCATAAATCTAATAATGAATTGTTTCTTAAATAACTAATATTGATACTATTTAGGTTTTGAACTTTAATAATCCTAAAAATCATTTATATATTTTAAATTTCATAGGATAAATCATTGATACAATATGCACACATAGACATATACAAATACACATACATGTAAGACAAAATAGTTCTCTTTAGCTCTGTCTCTAAAGCTGTTAATACATTTTATAGGATTAACTAATATAATATAGGCTTATACATATAAATAATAATCACACTTAAACTCAAGAGTGTATCTCATTATTGTATGTATGTTATGCCAGCTGATATATAATATTTTTCATACAAAATAAAATTTTTAATATTTTTATCCTTAAAAGATAATCAAAGAGGAAGTTTGGGTTGTTATTTTTTAGGTAATAAGAGCCAGATGGTTGGTATTCAACATTTACTCTTGGGTGTTCAATGTGATATCAAGGAATAAGAAAGCAAAAGGCCATGTCTTTCAAAGAAAAAGCAAGGTTGAATACATCCATTGAACAGTAGGGTAAGTCTACTTAAGGGATCTCATTTGTGCTGAGTGCTACATTAAAATCTTCAGGGTTAAATTAACCTCCTAGCTGGAAAAAGACACACAACAAACTAGTTGTTTAAACAAGAAATATACAGAAACAGTGTAGTAATAAAGACGGACTTTCTCTCAAAATAATAATTTAGTTTACTTTTTTGAAGAGACAAATAATTTTTTTTCTCCACTACATATGAATCTCAAAGTACTCTATTGGAATCTGCTCCAACTCACCACTAAAGATGCTATTTAGTTCAAGCTGTAATGTTAGTAGACCCTTATGTAGGAATTCACTGCCTAAATATGTGTCTTAATATTTCTGGACTAGTTTTATGTGATATTTTGTGAAAGTCAATCATCTGTGTCACTTTGCACTTTAATTTAGTGTTTTCATGTAGAAATGCCTAATAAGCATATTGTGTGAACTAGCTTGTTGCTAGGAGTTATTACTTATTTCAATAAATAATTTTTCCTTACTATTTTACATTCTTTAAAGACTTCTTTAGAATTTATCTTCATATTTTTATGACATCAGTGTAAATAGTGGTTAGGTTTCAGGAAAATGATTTTCAGATAAACAGGCTTTTTAAAATTGGTTTCACTTTGTCACTTACGTAGGTCACTGACGCCTTCCTTCCTCAGTCCTATGGCTATCCCAGGGATTCTCTTTCAAATACCCAGTTTCCTTTCCTGTAATGAAATGATGATATGGTTTGGCTATGTTTCCACGCAAAACTCATCTTGAATTCCCACATTAGTGGGAGGAACCTGGTGGAAGTTAACTGAATCATGGTTGGTCAGGACTTTCCCATGTCATTTTTGTGATAGTGAATAAGTCTCATGAGATGCGATGATTTTTAAAAAGGGGAGTTTCCCTGCACAAGCTCTCTTTTTGCTTGATGCCATACATGTAAGACGTGGCTTGCTCCTCCTTGCCTTCTGCTATGATTGTGAGGCCTCCCCAGACACGTGGAACCACGAGTCCATTAAACCTCTTTTTTTTTTTTTTTTCTCTCCAGTCTTGGGTATGTCTTTATTAGCAGTGTGAAAATGGACTAATGCAGATGCATAAGAAGTACAGGTTTAACACTCATTATTTATCTTTCCATTTTAGTTTAATATTTATATTAAAAATACAACAAATAATGTTCAGTAGAGTTTTCAAACAAATTAAATTTTTGTTTGGGAAGAATTTATTACATGTAAAAAAGTCAATGTAATTTATTAGTGATAATCTGCCCCACCCACAGATTGTTAGAAGATTTTTGTTAAAGTGTTATTATCTTCATAAAGATATTTCCCAACTTGAAAGCAGTGGTGAGACCAGGTATAGTGAAACAGAAAGAGAGAAGAAAGGCTCCTCATACCACTGTAGAATTGATAGAGGTGTGGATTAGTTCAGGTCCCAAATCTGAAATGAGTGAAGCCTGGATATAGGTGGCAGATTTATGTGAGTGGAGAGGAACCCATACAATGGATGTGTTACCAAATGAATGCTTTGAAATCTAGGTACACTTTTCTTCAGCTGCCAGTAGTTTTGGCTGCTGAAGAATGAAATTTTCTGGGTTAGTTTCCTTCTGAAAAGAGTTTATAGCTCTCTCATTTATGGCTATGCCCACCTGTGGGATGACTGACTGAGCTGGAAGTACAAAAATCTCTTCTCCATTGACTCAATTCATGACAACTCTAAAGGACCATCGACATTCAAGCAAGAATTTGGACTATCTGAGAACTTTTATTGGGATTGAGTTGCAGGTCAATGTCCCTATTTTCCCAGTCTCCCCTCTTTCTCTGAAAGCACTCCCCAGTACACTTTCTGCTTGCTAGTACACATCTCAAAGGTAGTTTCGTAGGTATTCTAACCTAAGTGAGTCCAGGAAGAGGAAACAGAAAAACTCATGCTAGATTGGCCAAGAAAGAGGTCAGATTTGAAATGATCTTTCAGTTTTGAGTTTTTACCTAAATCAGTCTGTTGTCAGATACCAGGATTAGAAGTTAGTACATCATTGGGATTAAGCATATCATTAAACAATGCCTTAAATATATTTCACAAAGGTAATTGATACTTCATTTATTAACCTGAGGCAGTGACTATTAGGAAAAATTAAATGAGGAATTATTGGGCCTGTGATAGTTACAGTCTAGGAGATCAGGTTTCTGCACCAATAATAGAAGGTATTAAATATAAAAAAAATAGCAATGGGGTCAGAGAAACGAATACTTTTTTACTTTCCACATATTATTAAGAATTATGTGATATTTGTTTCTCTGTATCTAGTTTATCACTTAACATAACGTTCTCCAGTTCCAGCCATGCTGTAGGAAATGACAGGAATTCATTATTTTGCATGACTGAATAATACAGTCCATTGTGCATATGTACAACATTTTCTTTATCTACTCATGCATTGATAGACACTTACATTGATTCCACATCTTGACTACCGTGAATGGTATATGGAGACAGAAAATAGAATGACCGGGTTACCAGAGGCTGAGAAGGGTAGGGAAGGGTGGAGATAAAGGGAAGATGGTTAATGGCTAAAAAATACGCTTAAATACATATGTAACAAACCTGCACGTTATGCACATGTACCCTAGAACTTAAAGTATAATAATAATAATAATAAAATACAGTTAAATAGAAGGAAATTAATATGGTGTTTAGTAGCAAAATAGGGCTTTTCTAGTTAACAATAATTTATATGATATTTCAAAACAACTAAAAGAGTTGAATTGGAACTTTCTTTTTTTTTTCTTATTATACTTTAAGTTCTAGGGTACATGTGTACAACATGCAGGTTTGTTACATATGTATACTTGTGCTGTGTTGGTGTGCTTTACCCATCAACTCATCAGCACCCATCAACTCCTCATTTACATCAGGTATAACTCCCAATGCCATCCCTTCCCCCTCTCCCTCCCCATGATAGGCCCTGGTGTGTGATGTTCCCCTTCCCGAGTCCAGGTGATCTCATTGTTCAGTTCCCACCTATGAGTGAGAACATGCAGTGTTTGGTTTTCTGTTCTTGTGATAGTTTGCTGAGAATGATGATTTCCAGCTGCATCTATGTCCCTACAAAGGACACAAACTCATCCTTTTTTATGGCTGCATAGTATTCCATGGTGTATATGTGCCACATTTTCTTAATCCAGTCTGTCACTGAAGGACATTTGGGTTGATTCCAAGTCTTTACTATTGTGAATAGTGCCACAATAAACATGCATGTGCATGTGTCTTTATAGCAGCATGATTTATAATCCTTAGGGTATATACCCAGTAATGGAATGGCTGGGTCATATGGTATTTCTAATTCTAGATCCTTGAGGAATCGTCATAAAGTTTTCCACAATGGTTGAACTAGTTTACAATCCCACCAACAGTGTAAAAGTGTTCTTATTTATCCACTTCCTTTCCAGCACCAGTTGTTTGCTGACTTTTTAATGATTGCCATTCTAACTGGTGTAAGATGGTATCTCATTGTGGTTTTGATTTGCATTTCTCTGATGGTGAGTGATGATGAGCATTTTTTCATGTGTCTTTTGGCTGTATGCATGTCTTCTTTTGAGAAATGTCTGTTCATATCCTTTGCCCACTTTTTGATGGGGTTGTTTTCTTCTTGTAAATTTGTTTGAGTTATTTGTAGATACTGGATATTAACCCTTTGTCAGATGAGTAGATTGCAAAAATTTTCTCCCATTCTGTAGGTTGCCTGTTCACTCTGATGGTAGTTTCTTTTGTTGTGCAGAAGCTCTTTAGTTTAATTAGATGCCATTTGTCAATTTTGGTTTTTGTTGCCATTGCTTTTGGTGTTTTAGACATGAAGTTCTTCCCCATGCCAATGTCCTGAATGGTATTACCTAGGTTTTCTTCTAGGGATTTTATGCTGTTAGGTCTAACATTTAAGTCTCTAATTCATATTGAATTGATTTTTGTATTGGGAATAAGGAAAGGATCCAGTTTCAGCTTTCTACTTATGGCTAGCCAATTTTCCCAGCACCATTTATTAAATAAGGAATCCTTTCTCCATTTCCTGTTTTTCTCAGGTTTGTCAAATATCAGATGGCTGTAGATGTGTGGTATTATTTTTGAGGGTTCTGTTCTGTTCCATTGGTCTATATCTCTGTTTTGGTATCACTACCATGCTGTTTTCGTTACTGTAGCCTTGTAGTATAGTTTGAAGTCAGGTAGCGTGATGCTTCCAGCTTTGTTCTTTTGGCTTAGGATTGTCTTGGCAATGTGGGGTCTTTTTTGATTCCATATGAACTTTAAAGCAGCTTTTTTTCCAATTCTGTGAAGAAAGTCATTGGTAGCTTAATAGGGATAGCATTGAATCTGTAAATTACCTTGGGCAGTATGGCTATTTTCACGATATGGATTCTTCCTATCCATGAGCATGGTATGTCCTTCCATTTGTTTATGTCCTCTTTGATTTCACTGAGCAGTGGTTTGTAGTTCTCCTTGAAGAGGTCCTTTACATCCCTTGTAAGTTGGATTCCTAGGTATTTTATTCTCTTTCAAGCAATTGTGAATGGAAATTCATTCATGATTTGGCTTTCTGTTTGTCTGTTTCTGGTATATAAGAATGCTTGTGATTTTTGCACATTTTGCATCCTGAGACTTTACTGAAATTGCTTATCAGCTTAAGGAGATTTTGGGCTGAGATGATGAGGTTTTCAAAATATACAATCATGTCATCTGCAAACAGGGACAACTTGACTTCTTATTTTCCTAACTGAAAACCTCTTATTTCTTTCTCTTGCCTGATTGCCCTAGCCAGAACTTCCAACACTATGTTGAATAGGAGTGGTGAGAGAGGGCATCCCTGTCTTGTGCCACTTTTCAAAGGGAATGCTTCCAGTTTTTACCCATTCAATATGATATTGGCTGTGGGTTTGTCATAAATAGCCCTTATTATTTTGAGATATGTTCCATCAATACCGAATTTATTGAGAGTTTTTAGCATGAAAGGTTGTTGAATTTTGTCAAAGGCCTTTTCTGCATCTATTGAGATAATCATGTGGTTTTTGTCTTTGGTTCTGTTTATATGCTAGATTACATTTATTGATTTGCATATGTTGAACCAGCCTTCCACCCCAGGGATGAAGCCCACTTGATCATGGTGGACAAGCTTTTTGATGTGCTGCTGGATTCGGTTTGTCAGTATTTTATTGAGGATTTTTTTGCAGCAATGTTCATCAGGGATATTGGTCTAAAATTCTCTTTTTTTGTTGTGTCTCTGCCAGGCTTTGGTATCAGGATCATGTTGCCCTCATAAAATGAGTTAGGGAGGATTCCCTCTTTTTCTATTGATTGGAATAGTTTCAGAAGGAATGGTACCAACTCATCCTCGTACCTCTGGTAGAATTCAGCTGTGAATCCATTTGGTCCTGGACTTTTTTTGGTTGGTAGGCTATTAATTATTGTCTCAATTTCAGAGCCTGCTATTGGTCTATTCAGGGATTCAACTTCTTCCTGGTTTAGTCTTGGGAGAGTGTAAGTGTCCAGGAAATTATCCATTTCTTCTAAGTTTTCTAGTTTATTTGCGTATAGGTGTTTATAGTATTCTCTGGTGGTAGTTTCTATTTCTGTGAGGTTGGTGGTGATATCCCCTTTATCATTTTTTATCGTGTCTGTTTGATTCTTCTCTCTTTTCTTCTGTATTAGTCTTGCTAGTAGTCTATCAATTTTGTTGATCTTTTCAAAAAACCAGCTCCTGGATTCATTGATTTTTTGAAGGATTTTTTGTGTCTCTATCTCCTTCAGTTCTGCTCTGATCTTAGTTATTTCTTGCCTTCTATTAGCTTTTGAATGTGTTTGCTCTTGCTTCTCTAGGTCTTTTAATTGTGTTACTAGGGTGTCAATTTTAGATCTTTCCTGCTTTCTCCTGTGGGCATTTAGTGCTATAAATTTCCCTCTACACACTGCTTTAAATGTGTCCCAGAGATTCTGGTATGTTGTATCTTTGTTCTCATTGGTTTCAAAGA
>NW_022326028.1:0-6390 GCF_002776525.5 Piliocolobus tephrosceles | reverse complement strand
TCTTCATATGATGGAAAAGATAGAAGGATGACGTCTGTGTCTTCACATGAAAGAAGATGACAAGGCCAGGCAGCTCTCTGAGTTCTCTTCTTTTCTGTAAGAGCATTTTATATCCTTCCTATAAAAAAAGGGACATGTTAAGAGAAACAAATAACACACATGATCAGTTGTACACACACAAAACTTCCATTTATAGTAAGAGATTTTTTAATGGCTTAAAATAAGAGTAATGTGTGACATTGCTGAAGTGGGAGTTGCTGACTCCGTAGAAAATAAGTTAAAAAAAAAAAAAAAATTAAGAGATAAAAGCCAGTAGGCAGAGTTATAAGAGGAAACAAACATAAAGGGAAGCAGCCAGGCATGTTGGCTCATGCCTATAATTCCAGCACTTTGGGAGCCCGAGGCTGTCGGATTTCCTGAGGTCAAGAGTTCAAGATCAGCCTGGCCAACAAAGTGATCCCATCTCTAAAAAAATACAAAAATGAGTCTGGCGTGGTGGCATGCACCTGTAATCCCAGCTACTTGGGAGACTAAGGGGGAAGAATTGCTTTAACTCAAGAGAGAGAGAGAGGTTGCAGCGAGCAGAGATTGTGTCATTGCACTCCAGCTTTGGTGACAGAGCAAGACTCCATCTCTCTCTATATACGTATATAATAATACAATAAAACAAAAGGAAGTAAAAATGAAGGAAATGCATAATAAATAAGGGGTAAGATCAAAATAAATTTATTGCAAATTTATTTGGACAAGTCTATTTTCAAAATCTACAATCACTCATAGATTCCAGTTTCTTTTACTTTGCTGTTATCTTAAGTGATGAATGCGTAAAAAGCTTGAACCCAGGAGGCGGAGATCACAGTGAGCCAAGATTGCACCATTGCACTCCAGCCTGGGCAACAGGAGTGAAACTCCATCTGAAAATTAAAAAAAGGCATTGCTTAGAGATGACAAGGATGAGGGTGGTGATTATGACGATAAAGATATGAAGAAGAAAAAGGAAAAGAAGCAGGTGAAAAGTGAGAACCTTTTAATTTTCCATAAGACAATGCCAGCTATTTAAATCCATATTTACTATTGCATATCAGCATGCTTAAATGAGAGAAACTATGTCTTGGTCCATTCTGGGCTGCCATAACAAAAATAACTTAGAATGGGTAATTTAAAAAAAAAATAGAAATTTATTTCTTATAGTTCTGGAAGCTGGGAAGTCCATGATCAAGGTACCAGGAAATTTAGTATCTGGTGAGGCGTGTTCATCATAGATGGTGTTGTCTAGGTGTCTTCATGTGATGTAAAAGAGAAAAGGATGAGGTCTGTGTCTTCACATGAAGAAAGAAGACAGGGTGAGACGGTTCTCTGAAGCCTTTTTTTTTTTTTTTTTTTCTTTCATAAGAGCATTAATCCCACTCACAAGGGCAGAGCTCTCTTGACTTAATCCCTCTCTAAAAGTCCTTACCTCTTAATACCATCACAATGGGGATTAAGTTTCAATATGAATTTTGGAGGAACATGAACATCCAAACCACAGCAATCTACAAACTTCAATTTGTGTATAAGTAAAGCAGTCCTGGCTGTCACTCCAGAGCAGAATGTGTCAGATGGAGATTGTGCGAAAAAGAAGAAAAGCTAGCAGGACATTCAAAGGGATGGAACACAAACAAAATGAATCTACATCAGGTGGAAGACCTTTCTAAGTGAGGAAATACTGGAAACAGGTGTGAAACTTTTGAATCAGAGCACCCACTACTAATAAATAGAAAGGAAAGTATTTGAAAGGTCATGGGAAAATGGCCAGAAGAACGTATTGCAGAAAATTGGGGTATTTTGAAAATGGATTGTGTATTAGTCAATAGTATATCAATGTCAAATTCCTTTGGTATGTGATGTTAGTATTGTTGTATAAGAAAATGCCCTTGTTCTAGGGTCTTCAAACTTTTCTGTAAATTATCCAAAAATAAATATTTACAGTTTTGTGTGCCACCTGTGTGACTACTCAAGTCTGTTACAGCACAAAAGTAGCCACAAACCACACAGGAATATATGTACATGGCTTTGTTCCAATAAAATTATATTTATGAAAACAGATGGTGACACAAATTCAGCCTAGGTACCACAGTTTGCTAAAAGTGAAGCATTTAGGAAGGAAATCACACTTTTCTACAAAATCTACAAAATGTTTTCCAATGCTTCACCCCACAAAAAATTTATACATCTATAGATCATTATTTGTGTGCATGTGTGTGTGTATGCATACACATATACAAGAACATTTAGCACTTGCTGTGTGCTAATCACTGAGTTAGGCACTTGACATGTATCAGCTCATTTAATCTTCAAGATAATCTCAAGAAATACTCCACTATCATTCACATTTAGCATGTGAGAAAACAGCATAAATAAGCTAAATTAGTTTTTTGAAAGTAACAGAATCAGTTAGTGGTAAAGCCAGTTGAACTATGACAATTTAATTCCAGGGTCTGGGGCATTAACGACTTGCCTTTTCTAGGAACTATATCTAAAATGTGATTTTTAAGCCTATCATTTATTTCTCTTTCTCAAGCTTTGTTTTAATCTCAACTATACAATTGTGAATATACATGAAATTTCTTTTTTAGGTTTGTTATTGCCACGTCATGCACGTTTCCTTTTTTGTCTTTAACTCATTTTATCCTAAGCATCAATAAAATAAAATGGAAGGGGTGTGCATATAATGGCTTTCTTTTTTAGCTCTTTTTGAGGTAAAATTGTATAATTTTATAAAAAGTTATTGCATCTTGACCCAATTACTGAGCTGAATGTGAATTAGGTTATTGCTGTTTAATGGGCTGCATTCTCTGTAGATGCTCTTGCATTGCCCTTGTATTGAGCTCAGAGGAAAACATCAATTTCTTCCGATGTGACTGGTGCCTTATCAAGATTATTGTGCTTTCTTATGTGTTTTCTCACAAAATGCATGCTGATAGTTATGTTTAATCACTTTACTCAAGAGCACTAAAACTAATAGACCTTGCTTTAAGCACATGAAAATCCATAGCGTCTTTTTTAGAAACAGTGCATTACCTGGCATTGTGCTTGTAAGATAGTATGAATTAATTTTAGAAATGCTTACTCTTTGGGGCCCAAGGAGGGGAGAAATCTTTATCAATATCTAAGTGTATATTTGAGGTAAAGCTTCTGTCCAAAGAGAAATTGTCAACCGTAGTTCAATTTCTTTTAGCTGCTAAACTGATTTAATATATCAGTCGCATGAACTCATAAACTACTATGTTATCTAACACTATAAACTAAAAAATATTAAGGTATAATTAGGCAAATCAGTACTGTGTAGTATAAACATCTTAAATCCAGAGTTCTAGCCATGTAATAACTGAACAACTTTAAGTCTCTTATTTCCATTAGTTTTACTTTACTTTGATAATTTTCTTCAGAACATGCCTATGATACAAATAGAAACCTTATTGTGGTAGGGCGCAGTGGCTCATGCCTGTAATCCCAGCACTTTGGGAGGCTGAGGCCAGCGGATCACCTGAGGTCAGGAGTTTGAGACCAACCTGACCAACATGGTGAAACCCTGTCTCTACCCAAAATACAAAAATTAGCCGGGCGTGGTGGCGCATGCCTGTAATGCCAGCTACTTGGGAGGCTGAGGAAAGAGAATCGCTTGAACGTGGGAGGCGCAGTTTGCAGTGAACTGAGATCATGCTACTGCACTCCAGCCTGGGCAGCAGAGCAAGACTCAGTGGAAAAAACAAATAAATACATACATACATACATAAACTTATTTATCTGTGAAATGTTCTTTAAGAAAAATTCTTCTTGTACATATCCAAAGAATAAACAAAAGAAATATTAAGGTTTTATTTTCTTGTGTCCTTATGAAAAATTCTTCTTGTACATACCCTAAGAATAAACAAAAGAAATATGAAGATTTTCTTTTCTCGTGTTTAGAAACATAAGCCAGCCCCAATCCAACTTTGTATTTCATATTTCCAGCATTTTTAAAGGCTAATTAATACGCCATTATGTTTTTAATATAATTAGCATGAGTATAAAACATGACAAATTTTATGAGTATCAACTGTCACTTCAATGGCGTAGAACTTCAAACTTTCAAACTCTCACAGTTCACTCTTTCAAGCTTTAGAGTTTGTCCTCCGTGGGTGGGAACTCAAGCTCATACTGTGAAACTGCACTCAAAGAACATTCCACAGGCTGAGAGTGCCAAATACTAGCTCAAGGGATAATTTTCTTGTCTGGAACTGAGCCCCCAACACCACAGTTAAGAGGGGAGGGATCTTTGTGGAGCAGGAACCCTCAGTAGAAAATGTTTCCAGTTATTACCCTTCACATCGTATAAGTATGACAAGGCCATTTAGCATTTGGAGATGATTAAGTTTTCACACAGTTTTCTTCCATGCTACCTTCTGTTTTCCTTCATTTTAAACAAAACAGCTGCTCCTCCATTTGCCTCTTAAGGCATTTGGATCATCAAACAGGCATTTGATCTCACATGCTGGTACTCATGGGTTTTGCGGTAATTAAAGATGATAAGGTGAAAGTGAGATAGAGAAAGTCCAAACTGTTCATCGAATAGTAAGACTGCATTCCTCAAAATAAGCAAATGTTGCAGTGACTTTAAAGTACCCCCCTGACACTTTGAAGTTTGTCTCTTGTACTGGCAGGTCTAAAATGAGACCCAGCCAAGATAGGCATTAGCATGTCAAAGAATAAGCTTCGTTTACACTGTGAGGACTGTATTTGAAGTCAATGGTGTGGTACTCTGGAGGCAGCTGAAATGCGTGCTGTTATTCCAGATGTGCATTGTCTCTACTGAAATACAATTTTGCAGTCATTAAACATGTTAAGTTCATCAAGAGATAATTATAGCTGAAAGCCTGTCAGATGTGCTTCAAAATCTTGACAAAATATTTGCCTATTGATCAGCTTATTGATTTTTATTACCTAGGAATTGGACTGCTATTTAGATGTTTGTCATAATCAAAGGAATTGATTAGCCTTGACCAATCTTATTATTGAATATTATAGAGAAATATTTTAGTGTCAAATATCCGTAGCATTATATCTTAGCATAGTAATTGCAAGTGTTAGCTCTTTCTTTTCTTCCTAGAAATGTATGTCTAAGTGGTTTCTTTTCACATCTAGAATGTATGTGTAGGTAGTTTTTAATCAAGAAAAGCTATTAGGATGGCCAGAAAAAGCAAACACGTTCTGCCATAAATATCATGGCATTTGCTAGATATTTTTATTTAACATAACATTTGCCTCTTTGGCTTAAACCTGATTTGTAGCTGAATTGAGTAATAGTCCTAAGAACTTAGCAAGTGAACTGCTAAAACAAAAATGAAAAAATAATGAGAAATTATCCTTTAACCCAGAAACCACATTTTTTAAAATTATAAAAGGAAAAGGTGATCATAGGAATTCAGAAAATTCCCAATTATTAAAAATAAATGAACTATCCCTCTGTTAACCACATCTTAAAATCCTGCTATTTCCAGAATCTAAGCTAATGTAATCAACTACCGTGCCTGTACTCCTCAGTCAATCAACCCTCCTGAGTAAATAAAAGGAATCGTCAATACTGTCTTGATGTATTCCTGACAATTGTATCACTTGCTCCTCTATGGCTGTAGTTAGGAAAACAGTCAATTTCTACTTGGAACTAAATGCTATGGCATGTTTTGAGGAGACAACACTTTATATTAGAAAATAAAAAGGCAATTAACTATAATTTTCTTAGAATCTTGACATTTTATTGTTTAAGTATTTTTTGCTTTGTTTGGTTGTTTTTTCTTAAAAAGAAATATTCTTGCACCTAACAGCAAAGAAAAAACTGTCAAACTCATTGAATATCAAAGGGCACAGGGAAAATGTAGTTTTTTTTTTTTACAGTACTTCCGTTTGAAGTTAATGTACTATAATTTTCCTGCTATCATGCAACCTACCTCAAATTTTATTAATGATATACTATCTACCAAATATTATCATGTTTTTAAGCTTTTAACGTCCTCTTTAAGACTAAATTATTATGTGTTTTCTGTTTGTTTTATTCTAGATACTTCAATGTGTGTTCAGAAAACAGCAACTCTGAGGAAGAGAAAAATTAGAGGGATGTAAAAGAAAATTTACATGACTCGATTAAGATTTATTTTCTAAGTAATGTAAGTAATAGAAAAGAAAGCACGGTTAAGGAATGTAAGTAATAGGAACCAAATACAGCTAAATTGCCCAAAAAGGAGAAATAATGGAAAGAGGATAGCATTCTATACACGACAAAGATAAAAGAAAAAGAAAACTTGGGGAATGAAAATACCTGGAAGCTCTTTGGATATCAGAAGTAGATAGACATGACTTTCCATACTCTGGTAT
>NW_022326027.1:0-6388 GCF_002776525.5 Piliocolobus tephrosceles | reverse complement strand
ATACCAGAGTATGGAAAGTCATGTCTATCTACTTCTGATATCCAAAGAGCTTCCAGGTATTTTCATTCCCCAAGTTTTCTTTTTCTTTTATCTTTGTCGTGTATAGAATGCTATCCTCTTTCCATTATTTCTCCTTTTTGGGCAATTTAGCTGTATTTGGTTCCTATTACTTACATTCCTTAACCGTGCTTTCTTTTCTATTACTTACATTACTTAGAAAATAAATCTTAATCGAGTCATGTAAATTTTCTTTTACATCCCTCTAATTTTTCTCTTCCTCAGAGTTGCTGTTTTCTGAACACACATTGAAGTATCTAGAATAAAACAAACAGAAAACACATAATAATTTAGTCTTAAAGAGGACGTTAAAAGCTTAAAAACATGATAATATTTGGTAGATAGTATATCATTAATAAAATTTGAGGTAGGTTGCATGATAGCAGGAAAATTATAGTACATTAACTTCAAACGGAAGTACTGTAAAAAAAAAAAACTACATTTTCCCTGTGCCCTTTGATATTCAATGAGTTTGACAGTTTTTTCTTTGCTGTTAGGTGCAAGAATATTTCTTTTTAAGAAAAAACAACCAAACAAAGCAAAAAATACTTAAACAATAAAATGTCAAGATTCTAAGAAAATTATAGTTAATTGCCTTTTTATTTTCTAATATAAAGTGTTGTCTCCTCAAAACATGCCATAGCATTTAGTTCCAAGTAGAAATTGACTGTTTTCCTAACTACAGCCATAGAGGAGCAAGTGATACAATTGTCAGGAATACATCAAGACAGTATTGACGATTCCTTTTATTTACTCAGGAGGGTTGATTGACTGAGGAGTACAGGCACGGTAGTTGATTACATTAGCTTAGATTCTGGAAATAGCAGGATTTTAAGATGTGGTTAACAGAGGGATAGTTCATTTATTTTTAATAATTGGGAATTTTCTGAATTCCTATGATCACCTTTTCCTTTTATAATTTTAAAAAATGTGGTTTCTGGGTTAAAGGATAATTTCTCATTATTTTTTCATTTTTGTTTTAGCAGTTCACTTGCTAAGTTCTTAGGACTATTACTCAATTCAGCTACAAATCAGGTTTAAGCCAAAGAGGCAAATGTTATGTTAAATAAAAATATCTAGCAAATGCCATGATATTTATGGCAGAACGTGTTTGCTTTTTCTGGCCATCCTAATAGCTTTTCTTGATTAAAAACTACCTACACATACATTCTAGATGTGAAAAGAAACCACTTAGACATACATTTCTAGGAAGAAAAGAAAGAGCTAACACTTGCAATTACTATGCTAAGATATAATGCTACGGATATTTGACACTAAAATATTTCTCTATAATATTCAATAATAAGATTGGTCAAGGCTAATCAATTCCTTTGATTATGACAAACATCTAAATAGCAGTCCAATTCCTAGGTAATAAAAATCAATAAGCTGATCAATAGGCAAATATTTTGTCAAGATTTTGAAGCACATCTGACAGGCTTTCAGCTATAATTATCTCTTGATGAACTTAACATGTTTAATGACTGCAAAATTGTATTTCAGTAGAGACAATGCACATCTGGAATAACAGCACGCATTTCAGCTGCCTCCAGAGTACCACACCATTGACTTCAAATACAGTCCTCACAGTGTAAACGAAGCTTATTCTTTGACATGCTAATGCCTATCTTGGCTGGGTCTCATTTTAGACCTGCCAGTACAAGAGACAAACTTCAAAGTGTCAGGGGGGTACTTTAAAGTCACTGCAACATTTGCTTATTTTGAGGAATGCAGTCTTACTATTCGATGAACAGTTTGGACTTTCTCTATCTCACTTTCACCTTATCATCTTTAATTACCGCAAAACCCATGAGTACCAGCATGTGAGATCAAATGCCTGTTTGATGATCCAAATGCCTTAAGAGGCAAATGGAGGAGCAGCTGTTTTGTTTAAAATGAAGGAAAACAGAAGGTAGCATGGAAGAAAACTGTGTGAAAACTTAATCATCTCCAAATGCTAAATGGCCTTGTCATACTTATACGATGTGAAGGGTAATAACTGGAAACATTTTCTACTGAGGGTTCCTGCTCCACAAAGATCCCTCCCCTCTTAACTGTGGTGTTGGGGGCTCAGTTCCAGACAAGAAAATTATCCCTTGAGCTAGTATTTGGCACTCTCAGCCTGTGGAATGTTCTTTGAGTGCAGTTTCACAGTATGAGCTTGAGTTCCCACCCACGGAGGACAAACTCTAAAGCTTGAAAGAGTGAACTGTGAGAGTTTGAAAGTTTGAAGTTCTACGCCATTGAAGTGACAGTTGATACTCATAAAATTTGTCATGTTTTATACTCATGCTAATTATATTAAAAACATAATGGCGTATTAATTAGCCTTTAAAAATGCTGGAAATATGAAATACAAAGTTGGATTGGGGCTGGCTTATGTTTCTAAACACGAGAAAAGAAAATCTTCATATTTCTTTTGTTTATTCTTAGGGTATGTACAAGAAGAATTTTTCATAAGGACACAAGAAAATAAAACCTTAATATTTCTTTTGTTTATTCTTTGGATATGTACAAGAAGAATTTTTCTTAAAGAACATTTCACAGATAAATAAGTTTATGTATGTATGTATGTATTTATTTGTTTTTTCCACTGAGTCTTGCTCTGCTGCCCAGGCTGGAGTGCAGTAGCATGATCTCAGTTCACTGCAAACTGCGCCTCCCACGTTCAAGCGATTCTCTTTCCTCAGCCTCCCAAGTAGCTGGCATTACAGGCATGCGCCACCACGCCCGGCTAATTTTTGTATTTTGGGTAGAGACAGGGTTTCACCATGTTGGTCAGGTTGGTCTCAAACTCCTGACCTCAGGTGATCCGCTGGCCTCAGCCTCCCAAAGTGCTGGGATTACAGGCATGAGCCACTGCGCCCTACCACAATAAGGTTTCTATTTGTATCATAGGCATGTTCTGAAGAAAATTATCAAAGTAAAGTAAAACTAATGGAAATAAGAGACTTAAAGTTGTTCAGTTATTACATGGCTAGAACTCTGGATTTAAGATGTTTATACTACACAGTACTGATTTGCCTAATTATACCTTAATATTTTTTAGTTTATAGTGTTAGATAACATAGTAGTTTATGAGTTCATGCGACTGATATATTAAATCAGTTTAGCAGCTAAAAGAAATTGAACTACGGTTGACAATTTCTCTTTGGACAGAAGCTTTACCTCAAATATACACTTAGATATTGATAAAGATTTCTCCCCTCCTTGGGCCCCAAAGAGTAAGCATTTCTAAAATTAATTCATACTATCTTACAAGCACAATGCCAGGTAATGCACTGTTTCTAAAAAAGACGCTATGGATTTTCATGTGCTTAAAGCAAGGTCTATTAGTTTTAGTGCTCTTGAGTAAAGTGATTAAACATAACTATCAGCATGCATTTTGTGAGAAAACACATAAGAAAGCACAATAATCTTGATAAGGCACCAGTCACATCGGAAGAAATTGATGTTTTCCTCTGAGCTCAATACAAGGGCAATGCAAGAGCATCTACAGAGAATGCAGTCCATTAAACAGCAATAACCTAATTCACATTCAGCTCAGTAATTGGGTCAAGATGCAATAACTTTTTATAAAATTATACAATTTTACCTCAGAAAGAGCTAAAAAAGAAAGTCATTATATGCACACCCCTTCCATTTTATTTTATTGATGCTTAGGATAAAATGAGTTAAAGACAAAAAAGGAAATGTGCATGACGTGGCAATAACAAACCTAAAAAAGAAATTTCATGTATATTCCCAATTGTATAGTTGAGATTAAAACAAAGCTTGAGAAAGAGAAATAAATGATAGGCTTAAAAATCACTTTTTAGATATAGTTCCTAGAGAAGGCAAGTTGTTAATGCCCCAGACCCTGAAATTAAATTGTCATAGTTCAACTGGCTTTACCACTAACCGATTCTGTTACTTTCAAAAAACTAATTTAGCTTACTTATGCTGTTTTCTCACATGCTAAATGTGAATGATAGTGGAGTATTTCTTGAGATTATCTTGAAGATTAAATGAGCTGATACATGTCAAGTGCCTAACTCAGTGATTAGCACACAGCAAGTGCTAAATGTTCTTGTATATGTGTATGCATACACACACACATGCACAAATAATGATCTATAGATGTATAAAGTTTTTGTGGGGTGAAGCATTGGAAAACATTTTGTAGATTTTGTAGAAAAGTGTGATTTCCTTCCTAAATGCTTCACTTTTAGCAAACTGTGGTACCTAGGCTGAATTTGTGTCACCATCTGTTTTCATAAATATAATTTTATTGGAACAAAGCCATGTACATATATTCCTGTGTGGTTTGTGGCTACTTTTGTGCTGTAACAGACTTGAGTAGTCACACAGGTGGCACACAAAACTGTAAATATTTATTTTTGGATAATTTACAGAAAAGTTTGAAGACCCTAGAACAAGGGCATTTTCTTATACAACAATACTAACATCACATACCAAAGGAATTTGACATTGATATACTATTGACTAATACACAATCCATTTTCAAAATACCCCAATTTTCTGCAATACGTTCTTCTGGCCATTTTCCCATGACCTTTCAAATACTTTCCTTTCTATTTATTAGTAGTGGGTGCTCTGATTCAAAAGTTTCACACCTGTTTCCAGTATTTCCTCACTTAGAAAGGTCTTCCACCTGATGTAGATTCATTTTGTTTGTGTTCCATCCCTTTGAATGTCCTGCTAGCTTTTCTTCTTTTTCGCACAATCTCCATCTGACACATTCTGCTCTGGAGTGACAGCCAGGACTGCTTTACTTATACACAAATTGAAGTTTGTAGATTGCTGTGGTTTGGATGTTCATGTTCCTCCAAAATTCATATTGAAACTTAATCCCCATTGTGATGGTATTAAGAGGTAAGGACTTTTAGAGAGGGATTAAGTCAAGAGAGCTCTGCCCTTGTGAGTGGGATTAATGCTCTTATGAAAGAAAAAAAAAAAAAAAAAAAGGCTTCAGAGAACCGTCTCACCCTGTCTTCTTTCTTCATGTGAAGACACAGACCTCATCCTTTTCTCTTTTACATCACATGAAGACACCTAGACAACACCATCTATGATGAACACGCCTCACCAGATACTAAATTTCCTGGTACCTTGATCATGGACTTCCCAGCTTCCAGAACTATAAGAAATAAATTTCTATTTTTTTTTTAAATTACCCATTCTAAGTTATTTTTGTTATGGCAGCCCAGAATGGACCAAGACATAGTTTCTCTCATTTAAGCATGCTGATATGCAATAGTAAATATGGATTTAAATAGCTGGCATTGTCTTATGGAAAATTAAAAGGTTCTCACTTTTCACCTGCTTCTTTTCCTTTTTCTTCTTCATATCTTTATCGTCATAATCACCACCCTCATCCTTGTCATCTCTAAGCAATGCCTTTTTTTAATTTTCAGATGGAGTTTCACTCCTGTTGCCCAGGCTGGAGTGCAATGGTGCAATCTTGGCTCACTGTGATCTCCGCCTCCTGGGTTCAAGCTTTTTACGCATTCATCACTTAAGATAACAGCAAAGTAAAAGAAACTGGAATCTATGAGTGATTGTAGATTTTGAAAATAGACTTGTCCAAATAAATTTGCAATAAATTTATTTTGATCTTACCCCTTATTTATTATGCATTTCCTTCATTTTTACTTCCTTTTGTTTTATTGTATTATTATATACGTATATAGAGAGAGATGGAGTCTTGCTCTGTCACCAAAGCTGGAGTGCAATGACACAATCTCTGCTCGCTGCAACCTCTCTCTCTCTCTTGAGTTAAAGCAATTCTTCCCCCTTAGTCTCCCAAGTAGCTGGGATTACAGGTGCATGCCACCACGCCAGACTCATTTTTGTATTTTTTTAGAGATGGGATCACTTTGTTGGCCAGGCTGATCTTGAACTCTTGACCTCAGGAAATCCGACAGCCTCGGGCTCCCAAAGTGCTGGAATTATAGGCATGAGCCAACATGCCTGGCTGCTTCCCTTTATGTTTGTTTCCTCTTATAACTCTGCCTACTGGCTTTTATCTCTTAATTTTTTTTTTTTTTTTAACTTATTTTCTACGGAGTCAGCAACTCCCACTTCAGCAATGTCACACATTACTCTTATTTTAAGCCATTAAAAAATCTCTTACTATAAATGGAAGTTTTGTGTGTGTACAACTGATCATGTGTGTTATTTGTTTCTCTTAACATGTCCCTTTTTTTATAGGAAGGATATAAAATGCTCTTACAGAAAAGAAGAGAACTCAGAGAGCTGCCTGGCCTTGTCATCTTCTTTCATGTGAAGACACAGACGTCATCCTTCTATCTTTTCCATCATATGAAGA
>NW_022326026.1:0-36888 GCF_002776525.5 Piliocolobus tephrosceles | reverse complement strand
TCTTTGAAACCAATGAGAACAAAGATACAACATACCAGAATCTCTGGAACACATTTAAAGCAGTGTGTAGAGGGAAATTTATAGCACTAAATGCCCACAGGAGAAAGCAGGAAAGATCTAAAATTGACACCCTAGTAACACAATTAAAAGACCTAGAGAAGCAAGAGCAAACACATTCAAAAGCTAATAGAAGGCAAGAAATAACTAAGATCAGAGCAGAACTGAAGGAGATAGAGACACAAAAAATCCTTCAAAAAATCAATGAATCCAGGAGCTGGTTTTTTGAAAAGATCAACAAAATTGATAGACTACTAGCAAGACTAATACAGAAGAAAAGAGAGAAGAATCAAACAGACACGATAAAAAATGATAAAGGGGATATCACCACCAACCTCACAGAAATAGAAACTACCACCAGAGAATACTATAAACACCTATACGCAAATAAACTAGAAAACTTAGAAGAAATGGATAATTTCCTGGACACTTACACTCTCCCAAGACTAAACCAGGAAGAAGTTGAATCCCTGAATAGACCAATAGCAGGCTCTGAAATTGAGACAGTAATTAATAGCCTACCAACCAAAAAAAGTCCAGGACCAAATGGATTCACAGCTGAATTCTACCAGAGGTACGAGGATGAGTTGGTACCATTCCTTCTGAAACTATTCCAATCAATAGAAAAAGAGGGAATCCTCCCTAACTCATTTTATGAGGCCAACATGATCCTGATACCAAAGCCTGGCAGAGACACAACAAAAAAAGAGAATTTTAGACCAATATCCCTGATGAACATCGCTGCAAAAAAATCCTCAATAAAATACTGACAAACCGAATCCAGCAGCACATCAAAAAGCTTGTCCACCATGATCAAGTGGGCTTCATCCCTGGGATGCAAGGCTGGTTCAACATATGCAAATCAATAAATGTAATCTAGCATATAAACAGAACCAAAGACAAAAACCACACGATTATCTCAATAGATGCAGAAAAGGCCTTTGACAAAATTCAACAACCTTTCATGCTAAAAACTCTCAATAAATTCGGTATTGATGGAACATATCTCAAAATAATAAGGGCTATTTATGACAAACCCACAGCCAATATCATATTGAATGGGTAAAAACTGGAAGCATTCCCTTTGAAAAGTGGCACAAGACAGGGATGCCCTCTCTCACCACTCCTATTCAACATAGTGTTGGAAGTTCTGGCTAGGGCAATCAGGCAAGAGAAAGAAATAAGAGGTTTTCAGTTAGGAAAATAAGAAGTCAAGTTGTCCCTGTTTGCAGATGACATGATTGTATATTTTGAAAACCTCATCATCTCAGCCCAAAATCTCCTTAAGCTGATAAGCAATTTCAGTAAAGTCTCAGGATGCAAAGTGTGCAAAAATCACAAGCATTCTTATATACCAGAAACAGACAAACAGAAAGCCAAATCATGAATTAATTTCCATTCACAATTGCTTGAAAGATAATAAAATACCTAGGAATCCAACTTACAAGGGATGTAAAGGACCTCTTCAAGGAGAACTACAAACCACTGCTCAGTGAAATCAAAGAGGACATAAACAAATGGAAGGACATACCATGCTCATGGATAGGAAGAATCCATATCGTGAAAATAGCCATACTGCCCAAGGTAATTTACAGATTCAATGCTATCCCTATTAAGCTACCAATGACTTTCTTCACAGAATTGGAAAAAAAGCTGCTTTAAAGTTCATATGGAATCAAAAAAGACCCCACATTGCCAAGACAATCCTAAGCCAAAAGAACAAAGCTGGAAGCATCACGCTACCTGACTTCAAACTATACTACAAGGCTACAGTAACGAAAACAGCATGGTAGTGATACCAAAACAGAGATATAGACCAATGGAACAGAACAGAACCCTCAAAAATAATACCACACATCTACAGCCATCTGATATTTGACAAACCTGAGAAAAACAGGAAATGGAGAAAGGATTCCTTATTTAATAAATGGTGCTGGGAAAATTGGCTAGCCATAAGTAGAAAGCTGAAACTGGATCCTTTCCTTATTCCCAATACAAAAATCAATTCAATATGAATTAGAGACTTAAATGTTAGACCTAACAGCATAAAATCCCTAGAAGAAAACCTAGGTAATACCATTCAGGACATTGGCATGGGGAAGAACTTCATGTCTAAAACACCAAAAGCAATGGCAACAAAAACCAAAATTGACAAATGGCATCTAATTAAACTAAAGAGCTTCTGCACAACAAAAGAAACTACCATCAGAGTGAACAGGCAACCTACAGAATGGGAGAAAATTTTTGCAATCTACTCATCTGACAAAGGGTTAATATCCAGTATCTACAAATAACTCAAACAAATTTACAAGAAGAAAACAACCCCATCAAAAAGTGGGCAAAGGATATGAACAGACATTTCTCAAAAGAAGACATGCATACAGCCAAAAGACACATGAAAAAATGCTCATCATCACTCACCATCAGAGAAATGCAAATCAAAACCACAATGAGATACCATCTTACACCAGTTAGAATGGCAATCATTAAAAAGTCAGCAAACAACTGGTGCTGGAAAGGAAGTGGATAAATAAGAACACTTTTACACTGTTGGTGGGATTGTAAACTAGTTCAACCATTGTGGAAAACTTTATGACGATTCCTCAAGGATCTAGAATTAGAAATACCATATGACCCAGCCATTCCATTACTGGGTATATACCCTAAGGATTATAAATCATGCTGCTATAAAGACACATGCACATGCATGTTTATTGTGGCACTATTCACAATAGTAAAGACTTGGAATCAACCCAAATGTCCTTCAGTGACAGACTGGATTAAGAAAATGTGGCACATATACACCATGGAATACTATGCAGCCATAAAAAAGGATGAGTTTGTGTCCTTTGTAGGGACATAGATGCAGCTGGAAATCATCATTCTCAGCAAACTATCACAAGAACAGAAAACCAAACACTGCATGTTCTCACTCATAGGTGGGAACTGAACAATGAGATCACCTGGACTCGGGAAGGGGAACATCACACACCAGGGCCTATCATGGGGAGGGAGAGGGGGAAGGGATGGCATTGGGAGTTATACCTGATGTAAATGAGGAGTTGATGGGTGCTGATGAGTTGATGGGTAAAGCACACCAACACAGCACAAGTATACATATGTAACAAACCTGCATGTTGTACACATGTACCCTAGAACTTAAAGTATAATAAGAAAAAAAAAAGAAAGTTCCAATTCAACTCTTTTAGTTGTTTTGAAATATCATATAAATTATTGTTAACTAGAAAAGCCCTATTTTGCTACTAAACACCATATTAATTTCCTTCTATTTAACTGTATTTTATTATTATTATTATTATACTTTAAGTTCTAGGGTACATGTGCATAACGTGCAGGTTTGTTACATATGTATTTAAGCGTATTTTTTAGCCATTAACCATCTTCCCTTTATCTCCACCCTTCCCTACCCTTCTCAGCCTCTGGTAACCCGGTCATTCTATTTTCTGTCTCCATATACCATTCACGGTAGTCAAGATGTGGAATCAATGTAAGTGTCTATCAATGCATGAGTAGATAAAGAAAATGTTGTACATATGCACAATGGACTGTATTATTCAGTCATGCAAAATAATGAATTCCTGTCATTTCCTACAGCATGGCTGGAACTGGAGAACGTTATGTTAAGTGATAAACTAGATACAGAGAAACAAATATCACATAATTCTTAATAATATGTGGAAAGTAAAAAAGTATTCGTTTCTCTGACCCCATTGCTATTTTTTTTATATTTAATACCTTCTATTATTGGTGCAGAAACCTGATCTCCTAGACTGTAACTATCACAGGCCCAATAATTCCTCATTTAATTTTTCCTAATAGTCACTGCCTCAGGTTAATAAATGAAGTATCAATTACCTTTGTAAAATATATTTAAGGCATTGTTTAATGATATGCTTAATCCCAATGATGTACTAACTTCTAATCCTGGTATCTGACAACAGACTGATTTAGGTAAAAACTCAAAACTGAAAGATCATTTCAAATCTGACCTCTTTCTTGGCCAATCTAGCATGAGTTTTTCTGTTTCCTCTTCCTGGACTCACTTAGGTTAGAATACCTAGGAAACTACCTTTGAGATGTGTACTAGCAAGCAGAAAGTGTACTGGGGAGTGCTTTCAGAGAAAGAGGGGAGACTGGGAAAATAGGGACATTGACCTGCAACTCAATCCCAATAAAAGTTCTCAGATAGTCCAAATTCTTGCTTGAATGTCGATGGTCCTTTAGAGTTGTCATGAATTGAGTCAATGGAGAAGAGATTTTTGTACTTTCAGCTCAGTTAGTCATCCCACAGGTGGGCATAGCCATAAATGAGAGAGCTGTAAACTCTTTTCAGAAGGAAACTAACCCAGAAAATTTCATTCTTCAGCAGCCAAAACTACTGGCAGCTGAAGAAAAGTGTACCTAGATTTCAAAGCATTCATTTGGTAACACATCCATTGTATGGGTTCCTCTCCACTCACATAAATCTGCCACCTATATCCAGGCTTCACTCATTTCAGATTTGGGACCTGAACTAATCCACACCTCTATCAATTCTACAGTGGTATGAGGAGCCTTTCTTCTCTCTTTTTGTTTCACTATACCTGGTCTCACCACTGCTTTCAAGTTGGGAAATATCTTTATGAAGATAATAACACTTTAATAAAAATCTTCTAACAATCTGTGGGTGGGGCAGATTATCACTAATAAATTACATTGACTTTTTTACATGTAATAAATTCTTCCCAAACAAAAATTTAATTTGTTTGAAAACTCTACTGAACATTATTTGTTGTATTTTTAATATAAATATTAAACTAAAAATGGAAAGATAAATAATGAGTGTTAAACCTGTACTTCTTATGCATCTGCATTAGTCCATTTTCACACTGCTAATAAAGACATACCCAAGACTGGAGAAAAAAAAAGAGGTTTAATGGACTCGTGGTTCCACGTGTCTGGGGAGGCCTCACAATCATAGCAGAAGGCAAGGAGGAGCAAGCCACGTCTTACATGTATGGCATCAAGCAAAAAGAGAGCTTGTGCAGGGAAACTCCCCTTTTTAAAAATCATCGCATCTCATGAGACTTATTCACTATCACAAAAATGACATGGGAAAGTCCTGCCCAACCATGATTCAGTTAACTTCCACCAGGTTCCTCCCACTAATGTGGCATTCAAGATGAGTTTTGCGTGGAAACATAGCCAAACCATATCATCATTTCATTACAGGAAAGGAAACTGGGTATTTGAAAGAGAATCCCTGGGATAGCCATAGGACTGAGGAAGGAAGGCGTCAGTGACTTACGTGAGTGACAAAGTGAAACCAATTTTAAAAAGCCTGTTTATCTGAAAATCATTTTCCTGAAACCTAACCACTATTTACACTGATGTCATAAAAATATGAAGATAAATTCTAAAGAAGTCTTTAAAGAATGTAAAATAGTAAGGAAAAATTATTTATTGAAATAAATAATAACTCCTAGCAACAAGCTAGTTCACACAATATGCTTATTAGGCATTTCTACATGAAAACACTAAATTAAAGTGCAAAGTGACACAGATGATTGACTTTCACAAAATATCACATAAAACTAGTCCAGAAATATTAAGACACATATTTAGGCAGTGAATTCCTACATAAGGGTCTACTAACATTACAGCTTGAACTAAATAGCATCTTTAGTGGTGAGTTGGAGCAGATTCCAATAGAGTACTTTGAGATTCATATGTAGTGGAGAAAAAAATTATTTGTCTCTTCAAAAAAGTAAACTAAATTATTATTTTGAGAGAAATTCAGTCTTTATTACTACACTGTTTCTGTATATTTCTTGTTTAAACAACTAGTTTGTTGTGTGTCTTTTTCCAGCTAGGAGGTTAATTTAACCCTGAAGATTTTAATGTAGCACTCAGCACAAATGAGATCCCTTAAGTAGACTTACCCTACTGTTCAATGGATGTATTCAACCTTGCTTTTTCTTTGAAAGACATGGCCTTTTGCTTTCTTATTCCTTGATATCACATTGAACACCCAAGAGTAAATGTTGAATACCAACCATCTGGCTCTTATTACCTAAAAAATAACAACCCAAACTTCCTCTTTGATTATCTTTTAAGGATAAAAATATTAAAAATTTAATTTTGTCTGAAAAATATTATATATCAGCTGGCATAACATACATACAATAATGAGATACACTCTTGAGTTTAAGTGTGATTATTATTTATATTTATAAGCCTATATTATATTAGTTAATCCTATAAAATGTATTAACAGCTTTAGAGACAGAGCTAAAGAGAACTATTTTGTCTTACATGTATGTGTATTTGTATATGTCTATGTGTGCATATTGTATCAATTATTTATCCTATGAAATTTAAAATATATAAATGATTTTTAGGATTATTAAAGTTCAAAACCTAAATAGTATCAATATTAGTTATTTAAGAAACAATTCATTATTAGATTTATGCTATTCTGATTTACTTTTTTAACCATCCCAGTGTAACCTGAATAACTAAAGACCTCACTAGTATTTTGGGGGAAAAGATATTATTAATATCAGTACTCTAATTTTGCTTTCATGATGGATCAAATATTATTCTCCAAAAGTGTGTATCCATGTAGATATCCTACACCATAAATAAAAGTATTTGTTACAATTCCCAAAGGCATCTTAACTGCACCCATAAGTTCACCTGTGCTGCCATTGTTTACTTTCAAACTCTGCCATTGCTGGGATATACACCTTTGAATGAGACTCAAGTTCACTGAATTTTCTCACAGCACTCCTACTCTTTACAGATTTTTGTTGAGTGACACAACAGCTGGTATATCTTTCCCTGCAAGGATTTATGTCTCCTTTGAGGGGCAAATTTCTTCTGATTTACTCCAATCACACTATCAAAACTCATGATATTTGAGGTTTCCCAGGCTTCATAAAATGGGAAAACTTTTTTTCAGGGTTAAGTTCATTGGTGGTTGTAAGACTAGTTGAGGATGTATTTCAATAGCAAGGCTACTTTGGTACTGAACTGTTAAGAGTTTGTTTCCATATTTATTTCAGTATACACACACATTCACATACACACACATTAGCGCACACCCACACAAACTCACAGCTCCCGGTTTTGCTAGAATGCACACTCTGGTTCATGTTGGTAGATCAGCTTCTCTGTGGTACAAAGAAATCACTGATGCACTTCAACTTCCATGGCTCACGGTGTATAGTCAGTATTCCTATATGATAAACTTTCTTTCATGGGCTCTGTGAAGACAATTTGTTGGCTTTCAGATCCATTTAGAAATGTGCCCTCAGATATTTGTAATTTGCCAACTTTCAAGGTGTAAATACTCTCATTTTGGTTAATGTTAATTTACTAAGATGATGCCATAGAACCTGGACTTGGCAAGAGATAAGCACGGTCGCTCCTTGTGACACAGTGTGAGCCAGCTTCAATACTGTCACACTTTAGTCATCGGCTGAATTTTCATTGATCATGTTCTTCTATCTTACAGACATTTCTGAATTTTAAGAATTAAAATTGTTTTTACATTGTAAAATCTCTAATAGGCTTCCTTCCTCAATGAAAATGAGATGACACATAGAAATTTGGCTAGGAGTTAAAATTTATCTAATCCTAACCATTAATTCTGCCCAAATATCAGATAGAGGCACACTAATTCCAAGTAGAAATTTGGCTAGGAGTTAAAATTTATCTAATCCTAATTAATAATTCTGCCAAAATATCTGACAGAGCAACACTAGTTCCCTTTGTATACTCAATGCATCAGTACATGATAACTATGTCATCTTATTGCTTCACCTTAAGAACAAGCAAATCGGTGATGAGAATATACGACTGCTTTTTGCCTTCAGAATTTGATTAAGACATAAAATTAGCAGAAAAATTTATTAAAATTGATTTTAAAATTGTAACATCATTGTCAACAGTTACACTTAATACCTCTTTTAAGGAATTTATATATAACATGTAAATTGATATTTGTAGAAATAACGTATATGGATCTTAAATCACTGCTTACATTTTTAAATTTGGGAATATAATAACTATCAACAATACTTCTCCAAAAGATAAAATTTTAGTTAAATGCTTTTCTTGCATCACGAACTGAGCTAAGACATTTGCATGCATAATCTCAACTCCCAACTGATATTTGATTGAGGAATCCTACGACTGGGTGTTTACCTCCCCCCCCAAAATGTTTATTGAAGTACTATTCACAATAGCAAAGATATGCAATCAACTTACATGCCCATCAACAACTGGTGGCATAAAGAAAATGTGGTATATATGTATAATAGAATATTATTCAGCCTTAAAAAAGAATGAAATTATGACTTTGCTACAACAGGGATGGAACTGGAGGCCATCATGTTAAATGAAACAACTGAGACACAGGAAGCAAATACTGCATGTTCTCACTTTAAAATGGGAGCTACATAATATCTACACACGGGCATAGAGAATGATATGCAATGGAGACTCAGAAGGGTGGGAGGAAGTGGGAATGGAAGACAAGAAATTACTTAATGGGTACTATGTATGTTTTTTTTTTGAAGGATGAATACCCTAAAACCTCTGAGTTCACCACTATGCAATCTATGCATTACACATTAACAAATTTACCCATTAACAAAATTATCCTTGTCTCTCATAAATTTATATAAATAAATAAATGGTAACAGAATCTTACTAAGCAAATGTTTCTGTTTATGCTGTTTTGCAAATAATAAAATAGGCACAAATAAGTTTAGAAAATCTGAAAAATCACATACCTAGCAGTGAACAGGTATTATTTCATTATATTAATTTCATTCTATGAATTATCTTTTAGTCACTGTGTTTTACAGTCTCTGACCTGTTACAAATCATTGCTGTATTTCATATACTGCTCTGATTCTAGTGGTTGACAAATCAGAACAGTGGCGAATTAACCTCACACAAGAGGAAAATTTAGTCCTAAGGAAAAATGAATTTCCAAAATGCTGCCTCAGTTGTTCAATAACTTGTTCTTTCATTTTTGTTTCTTCATTTCTAAAATTTCTTTAGAGATTATATCCTCTTGTGCACCTCAAATACCCTTGAAAATAAAATTTTTCTTAATTTATTTCCTCCATCCCTTAACTATTCTAAAGGAGTTGAATTACTTGTTGCATATATCATTAACAGTCCTAACCCCATTGCAAAAAATGGAAAAAGATGCAAAGTGAGTTTCTTTTCAGTACCCATGACTCTCATTAAAGAACAGCCTGCTTTCAAAGAGTATAAAATTCTTAACAATTAGAGTCTAACTTTTCCAACTGGAGCTGCTGGCAAAGGTTAGCATCAAGGTGTACTGTGACATATTTGTCTTTTTCTGTTTCAAATTGAGATAGGAAAGAGATTCCCGCTCTATGAACAAAGGTACATTTTTGTTGCATGACTTCCAGATGGAGAGGAGTCAGCAGGTATGTTCAGATGATATGTTTGACTTGCACAGCAGGCTCCAGAGCACTCTTTTAAGCAGTAACTCTGTGTCACTAAAATGTTCATAGGCCTTTGTCACCCTTAACAATAGACAAAGTGTCAGGAGATTCCTATCAATTTTTGGTTTTCACCCATTTTGTAACCATGTCTAGAGAACATGAGGATAAGATTGGGAATTATAGATCATTTATTTACTTAACCACATTCAGAATAATTCATTTTAATGCTTAAATAAGTTAGCTTTTGCTGCAAAATATTTAAAGCAATGACCATTTCTTGAGGTCACAATTTTGCAATCTGGAAATCTGGGCTAGCCTCACATAGGCACACTTTCTGGTCTGGTTCAGGTTCAGCTGATCACAACTGAGGATGGTTCAAGCATCTGTAGCCAACTGCCAGGACAGTCAGGGCCAGGCTGAATATAGTCTGGCAGACTCAAATCTGCTCCAGTTGATCTCTCATCCTCCAGCATACTATCTCATTTTATGCTCATACTTGTTCTTAGCTTTCCAATAGCATCAAGAGCCAGCATACAGCTCTTGTCACTCTCTGCTTGTGCTATATTTGCTGATGTCCCATTGACCAAAGAAAGTCCCATGACCTGCACAGATTCAGTGTGTAGGAAACAACCAAAAGGCTTGGATAAATAGGAATGATTTGTGGTCATTTTTGCAATTACAACATGTCCCTAAAGTTACAACTAATTGAGTTTTATAACCTTACCATTCACACAAACATATTGTTCTGTTCTGTTTCTAAGAAGGAAGCTAAGGTTCTTCTTTTAGACTGGTCTATAAATGAGTGACCTATATCCTTTGTCCTTCTATCTGTTTGAAAATTGTCCTCTTTTCAAGTCTCCACTCCTTTCTTTTCGTTGTTGTTGGTTTATAAATATTGTGTTCATCATCAAATCCAAATCCTATAATAATTAATAGTAGTATTGTTTTCTAAGCAATTTCTGTGTTTTATTTAATAAAATTCATTACACCTTCTTCTTTTTTTATTATTATTATACTTTAAGTTCTAGGGTACATGTGCATAACATGTAGGTTTGTTACATATGTATACTTGTGCCATGTTGGTGTGCTGCACCCATCAACTCGTCCTTTACATCAGGTATAACTCCCAATGCAATCCCTTCCCTCTCCCCCCTCCCCATAATAGGCCCCAGTGTGTGATGTTCCCCTTCCAGAGTCCAAGTGATCTCATTTTTCAGTTCCCACCATGAGTGAGAACATGTGGCGTTTGGTTTTCTGTTCTTGTGATAGTTTGCTGAGAATGATGGTTTCCAGCTGCATGCATGTCCCTACAAAGGACGCAAACTCATCCTTTTTATGGCTGCATAGTATTCCATGCATTACACCTTCTTTACTTCCTAATCAATGATTTTCTTAATAAGCTAAAAAATTTGCCTTTATAAAATACTGCATTGCTTTGATTGGTTTCTCCCTACATTCTACTCACATTCTATATCTTTGCTTAGTTTCCCCATTCTTCCTAGTTTCCCCATACTTGTGCTCATATTCTGAGATTATGAGAGCTTTATTTTGCTCCTTTTCACATACTACGATTTTTAGTACAAATATTTGTGCTTTCTCAATTTATTCATCCAGTTATTGGCCTTAACCTTAGATTGTTCTCTAAACACATGGGTCTTAAGACACAATAAACTCATTTTGATACCTTTTACCTTTACTCCAGTGACTTAAAAGCAATATGTTCATACCATTTTTTCCCACTGCTCTATATCAATATTTTTTCTGTGAAATAAGAGGCTGTTTGGCTTTTAATTATGATATTTACTTTTCAGTGCTCAACACCATAATAATAAGGAAATATAAAACAGGTTTAATAATGTTTTTGAACTAACCAGATGTAAGCATAGAAAAACAAGATTCTATCCACGTCACAATCATATGTGTAGTGACAAGGAAACATTACAAATTAGTTATATTCTAGCCAATGATGAACACATATTACAATAAAAGACAATGAGAAAGAAAAAAACAGAATAAGGCTAGCATTATTCTGTGATAAGTAGAAAATTTAGAAACATGAGACAAATTCTGTTAAGGTAAATACATTTTTTAATTTAAAGAAAATAAAAGAAGATGCCTTTATAATTTTGTAAATATAATTGTCAATAATTTCCAATTATTTCAGCATCACTGATTAACTGGAAAGCTGTATCACAAGCTTCCTGATGAGGAAGCTGCAAAGTTCACTATCTTTGATAATTTTTGTGAACTGGATTGTGATTGTAAGATTAATGGCAGTGATAAGGTTAGGCTTTGTGTCCCCACTCAAATCTCATTTTAAATGGCAATGCCTATAATACCCACATGTCTAGGGAGACACCTGGTGGGAGGTGATTGGATCATGAAGGCAGTTCCTTCCATGTTCTTCTTGTGACAGTGAGTGAGTTCTCATGAGATCTGATGGTTTTACTGGGGACTCTTCCCCCTTTGCTACTCACTCTTCTCCTTCTTGCCTGCCACCATGTAAGACCTGCCTCTGCCCTTTCTGCCATGATTGTAAATTTCCTGAGGCCTCCCCAGCCATGCAGGACTGTGAATCTATTAAACCCTTTTCTTGATAGATTATCCAGTCTCAGGGATGTCTTTATAACAGTGTGAAAATGGACTAATACAGGCAGCTTGCTGTGTCTATTTTATGATACTAGAAGGAAAGTTGAGACCATTGTTCACAAAGTATAGTGAAGAGGCTAAAAACAGATAACCTTCATATTTGTTTTAAGACCTGGGACTGAAAAGGGCTAAAAACTTAGCTCTTATTAGTTAAAATAATTCATATTTAGATATTAGCTTTTCAGAAATTCTAACTTCTATTCTTTATTGTGTGTGGGGGGGGGGGGGGGTGGAGGTCGGTGGCTGTGTGTCAGTACAAGCACACACACAAACATTCCACTTTATGAGGTTTAAAGACTCACTTAGGTTCAAAAGTTCAATCTTCAGTATCTAGATACTCAACCAGTACTGTCATAATTGGGTTGTGTGTAGTAATACTAGGGAATGATAGAAAACAGGAGATAGGTTAGTTCTACTTTTTATTTTTTTCAACTTCAAGGGATAGGAATCCAATTATAGAAAACAGGTTTTTTTTTTTTTTTTTTTTCTTTTCTGTGTGTGTAGATGCAGACACAGATGCTAAATTTTCTACCACTCTTATCAAAAGACAAACCACCGTCTTCCTGCTTCTGAAAGATTGTATTATAATATGGTTGTTACATGTTACCCTAATTACTTTATCCTGGTTATTATTAGCTTTCAGGAAACTGTCAATTTTTTTTTTTTTTTTCTGTTTTACTTTAATTTCTGGGATACATGTGCTGAATGTGCAGGTTTGTTACAAAGATATATATGTGCCATGGTGGTTTGCTGCACCTATTAACCCTAAAAATCACCTGGGATTTAAGCCCTGAGTGCATTAGGTATTTGTCCTAGTGCTCTCCCTCCCTTGTCCCCCAACCTACTGACAGGCCCCAGTGCATGATATTCCCCTCCCTGTGTCCACGTGTTGTCATTTTTCAGCTCCTACTTATGAGCAAGAACATGTGGTGTTTGGTTCTCTGTTCCTGTGTTAGTTTGCTGAGGATGATGGTTTCCAGCTTAACCTATGTCCCTGCAAAGGACATGAACTCATTCTTTTTTAACGGCTACATTGTATCCCATGGTGTATATGAGCCACATTTTCTTTATCCAGTCTATCACTGGTAGCCATTTGGGTGTGTTCCAAGTCTTGGCTATTGTAAATAGTGCTGCAATAAACATATGTGTTCATGTGTCTTTATAGTAGAATGATTTATAATGCTTTGGGTATATACGCAGTAATGGGATTGCTAGGTCAAATGGTATTTCTGGTTCTAGATCCTTGAGGAATCACCACACTGTCTTTGACAGTGGTTGAACTAATTTACACTCCCATGAATAGTGTAAAAGCATTCCTATTTCTCAACATTCTCACCACTATCTGTTGTTTCCAGACTTTTTAGTGATTGCCATTCTAAATGGTGTGAGATTGTATCTCATTGTGGTTTTGACTTGCATTTCTCTGATAACCAGTGATGATGAGCTTTTTTTCTTATGTTTGTTGGCCACATAAATGTTTTGTCTTGAGAAATGTCTGTTCTTATCCTTTGCGCACTTTTTGATTTTTTTTCTTGTAAATTTATTTAAGTTCCTTATAGATTCTGGATATTAGCCCTTTGTTGGATAGACGGCACATCAAAAAATTTATCTGTCACGATCACTTCAGCTTCATCCCTGGGATATGAGCCTGGTTCAACATACACCAATCAATAAATGTAATCCATCACATAAACAGAACCAATGACAAAAGTCATGTGATTATCTTAATAGATGCTGAAAAGGCCTTCGATAAAATCCAACACTCCTTCATGCTAAAAACTCTCAATAATGTATTGATGAAATATGTCTCAAAATAATAAGAGCTATTTATGACAAACCCATAGCCAATATCATATTGAATGGGCAAAAGCTGGAACCATTCCCTTTGGAAACCAGCACAAGACAATGATGCCCTCTCTCACCATTCCTATTCAACATAGAATTGAAAGCTCGGTCCAGGGCAATCAGGCAAAAGAAAGAAATAAGGCACATTCAAATAAGAAGAGAGGGAGTCAAATTGTCTCTGTTTGCAGATGACATGATTGTATATTTGGAAAAGCCTATCGTCTCAGCCCAAAAACTCCTTAAGCTGATAACTTCAGCAAAGTCTTAGGATACAAAATCAATGTGCAAAATTTATAAGCATTTCTATACACTAACAATAGACAAGCAGAGAGCCAAATCCTGAGTGACCTCCCATTCACGATTCTTTTTTTTTAATTTTTTTTTTATTATACTTTAAGTTCTAGGGTACATGTGCATAACTTGCAGGTTTGTTACATATGTATACTTGTGCCTTGTTGGTGTGCTGCACCCATCAACTCGTCAGCACCCATCAATTCATCATTTATATCAGGTATAACTCCCAATGCAATCCCTCCCCCCTCCCTCCTCCCCATGATAGGCCCTAGTGTGTGATGTTCCCCTTCCCGAGTCCAAGTGATCTCATTGTTCAGTTCCCACCTATGAGTGAGAACATGCGGTGTTTTTTTAAGTTAATAACTAAAGGTCTCATGTATATAAGCAGCAATTCCTTTTAATTAGGAATACTAAAAGCATCTTTTATATATTTATGTTCTTCTTGGAGACTGAAAAGTCAATAAATTAAGATGCTTAATTACGTAAAATACTGTTTTCTCTGTTTGGGCAGCTTGTATATTACCATGTAGCTATCTGTCTGATATATTCTCGATGTCTATGACATCATTTTACCTTCTCAAAATTATGTCTATTTAGTAAGGCAAAATTATAAAATTTTGAGAAATGTATTTAAAAAGATAAATTCTTATCAAATCTAGTCTCTCCTAAGTTTTTAAACAAATACCGTATGATTAAAATATGTATGAAATAATCTACTTACTTTCTATTCAAATCAGGAAAAAAATATACTGAAACAAATATCAAATTCGTATTCCTCATAAGTAACTAAGCATAACTTCATTAAGTCAGAGAGAGTCCTGTACAGGGCATGATACACAATTAACAGACCCATGTTTCATGTAATGGAATGAAAAAGCTGTATAACCTGACTAATTAAGGAAGTTATTGTGACTCCATGTTGGTGTAGACTTATACAAGTTAGTGTAATTAAAAACCTTTCGTTACATAAAAGTAAAATTATTTGACCAATTTTATAGAAAAATATTCACAATTACATCAAAAACTATCTGAATAGGTATCAAAATTTTACATTTTATTTGACTGATATTATAGAAGAAGAGTGGTTTTGAAACAAAATACAAGTTGAAAGTAGCTTATTTATTTAAAATAGATGTTTAAAAAATCTATTAGTGGTATTTAAGTTAAAGTTGAAATAACTGAAATCTTGAAATATTTCATTTCTACATATTTTCACTGCAGATATTCATGTTATAATGAATGTAAACCAAGTTTTTACAAGTAGAATTTCAACATGTTGAGTAGAATATTTATCTTTATTTATTATTCACCACAATTTCAGCATTATAGATATTGAATATATGCCTAAAAGATCATCAAAGCAAGGAAACCAGAATTTCCACTAGAAAAAATTCATACTAGGTACTTCAAGAAAATATTCATGTGGTCATTTCAGAAAAAAAATAGAAATATTTGAATTCCTTATAGTTTTACTTCAACTTTGTGTGATTTTATTTTGAATTATGTGATTGAGGATTGCTCTATCTTTCCAATGTCAAAAGCTACTAAAGATTTTCTGGGTACTTCACTCTTCCCTTGTAGTTTCTGAATTTACTGTACCCCTAGACAATGCCATCATGCTTTGTGTCTTATTCTTTCTGTAGAGAATGAATTTTTATTTTCTTTCTTCATCTGAGCAATTTTTATCTAACCTTAAATACTCAATTCAAGTAGTGAAGTCATCCTTGATTATCTGTGTTATGTTCTTGTAACACAATTTTACAATAAAAATTAGCAATTGAAAGTATGGTTTCTGCTATAATTATTTGTTTTTAGATCCCACAGAAGACTGTAAACTCAGTGGGTCAATGATAAACTTTTATTTCTATAGAGACTATTATAAGTTACTGGTGCATAGTGACAAGCAAATATGTGCTGAAAGAATGAATTCATGAATATATGAATAAGCTAACTAATTAATAACTGAATATATGAAACTTGAAATGATGAGAGCATGCACAAATAAATGAATATAGATATTGAGTTTATTGGTTTGTGCTATATTAGGTTGATATTTTCTTTTATTACTTCTTATTTTTACAAAAGTTAGATGAAGATGAAGGAATACCAAGATTAAAGGTTTCTTCAATATTCTTTGATTCCATTGGGTTCTTGTTTGTAGTACCCATATGTTCCTTTCAAATCACAGAAAACAAAATAAATTAAAATAATTTAAATATTCGCTAACATTTTATCAACTGAAACTTTCAACAATGTGTATATGCATGCTTTGGTTTGTGTGTGTGTCTGTGTGTATGTATGTGTGTGTGTGTATATGTATATACCCACATAAAATATGCTATCATATTGAGTAACTCTGGTAAGAAAATGTATAGAAACATAAAAGAAATAATATCAATTACATAATGTCATAAGGGTTATGACTTCCACTATATACAGTGTTATAATGCCTGTATTATAAACCAAGATAGCTGAATATATCTTATTAACACTATTTTCCTGCAGACATCTTTTTGGAGAAGAAATATTTAAAATTAATATATGACCACTCTAAAAGGCAAATAATGAATGATTAGAAGTGATGAAATGTATTTTTAATGAAAATAAAAGTATATAAGGCAGTGCTTATCTATTAATTTCTCCTCAGCCTAAATCTACTCACGTACAAACCTGGCTTGTTGATTGAGTTGTTTCATTAATGATATGAAATGAGACACATGAAACACTTGGGAAAACAGCAAGATTTAGAAGCAAAGAGTGAATTCAAAGAGATGATTTGAAGGTTATGTGGTAAAAGTTCAGTTTCTTCAACTAATTAGGGCTGTTGGGACTCTTACAATATTTAGTTTCTAGGTCAAATTAAGTTTAGTGGCTTATTCTGTAGCCAAGTGAAAAATAAAGTTAATAAATATTTTACAGTACAATTATTTTCAGTTGGTAATATGTCATCCCTTATTATTTCCTTTTTACTTTTCCATTTCTTTTTCTCATCAAAAAGAATAGCAGATAGTTAAAAAATAAAGTAATTTGCACTACTACATTTTCATATTTTGAATTTCTATTTTAAGAAGCTTAATAAATGGTAGTGTGATATATCTCTTAAATTGCCGGCTGTATTTTTATTACTAGACTCTAATTAAAGTAACTGCCATAAATTAATTGTCATTCAAAAATTCTTTATCAAAGACATATACATTGCAAGAGAACTAGACCCAAAATTGTTTTACCTAATAATTTTATATCTAGAGTTGACAATCCAGCAGAATAATATCATTGGTTATGATCAATGAAAAACATTTTGATTCTTTCACGTGTCTTATTATTGGGGGATTGGACACTTCCAATTTTTCATTCTATTTCTTTTGTTCTTTGAAAGTTTTATTGTGCCTGAAAAAAGGCATTTAAACAAAAGTATAAAACATAAATGCACAAGTGAACAAATTATCTTAAATCAAATACCCAAGTAAAACCTTCTGTCTGAAGATACAAAATATTGTCAGAAATCCCAATTCTGCCAAAACCTTCTGACAATCCTCAGCTGGCAAATGTCAATTATCTACTTGACAGGGATAATTATAGTATACCTTTGTAGTAATCACTTTCTTTAACCACCTAAACATGCAACTTTATACAAGGTAAGTTTGGTTTTGCCAATTTGATACTTTAAAAAGTGGAATCATATGGTACATTTTTTGTGTGCTCTTTTCCTCAACATTGGATTTTTAAAATATATTTGTGTCCAAAAAACATATGAAAAATCCCGCATTGTCACTGATCAATAGAGAAATGCAAATCAAAATCACAGTGAGGTAATATTTCATGCCAGTTAGAATGGCGATTATTAAAAAGCACTGCCCTATACATTTTTATTTTCCTTAAAAACTACATTTTATCACTTCTAATAATTCATCATCATTTGTCTTTTAGAGTGAGCATATGTTAACTTTACATATTTCTTCTTCAAAAAGATGTCTGCAGGAAAATAGTGTTAATAAGATATATTCACTTTGCTTGTTTTATAATATAGGCATTATAACACTGTATATAGCTGAAATCATAACCCAATGAAATTATGTGATTGAGCTTATTTCTTTTGTTATGTGTCTATATGTTATCTTTCCAAGTTACTCAATATGCTATGATATATAGATATATTGATATACATGGTTATAGATATGCATCATAGTACAATGTCTATCATTTTGGTTTTAGTCTTCATTCAAGATTTTCTTCATTACAAATGATATAGAACATTTTTCATATTTTTCATATTTCTCAGTGTGTTTGTTACTCATTTTTATTTTCTCTTTTATAAAGTTCTTAATTATTTTGCATTTTTTTCTATTGGGTTCACTGTCTTTATATAATGATTTGTAGGTGTTTGTTGATTCTGCATATAGATTCTCTAACTATTGCATGTATTGCAAATGTATTGTCTTGCAATTTGGCTTGTGTTTTGTTTTTCCAACTTTGCTATGATATATTTTGATAAACAGAAGTTTTATCTTAATTAAAAACTCATCAATCTATTTTTATATTTAGTGCATTTTTGTCTTGTTTAATAATACATCCTATTTTAATTATGCCATCCATCATCTAGATTTCAAAAAATGTTCTGAGGAAAGTGTTCAAATTGTTTTTATTTTCTCCATATGGATATTCAATTTTCTCAATATTATTTACTGTGAAGAGTGACAATGTTTTACTGTTCCACAGTTCTACCTTTTTCATAAATTGTATTTCACATATATGTTGGTCTGATTAGGTGAAATTCTACTCCATTCTGCTATTCCATTTTTCTTGATACTTGGGAGAGAAAAAAAATCTCACTTTGTACTTTCACAAATATTTGAAAATATTTTCACTTTTTAAATTGTAACTAGATGTTGAATATCATTGGCAGCTATGTCTCTTCATCCATGTTGTGACTGATGTTCCTCCTTAATTCTGCTATACTCACCTGCAGTTTCTGAAACAAAATCAACTTGGTCAGGATATATGACCTCTGTCAACTCTAGGGGATTCATTTTGCTAATCATTTGTTAACAAATTTGGCATTTATGTCCATGAAAGTGCGGTCTTTTTTCCATTTTCCCTTAACTTTATTTTTTGTTTTGATATAAAGCTTATGCTAACATCATAAAATAAGTTACTTAAGTACTTTAAGATACTGATTTTTTTTTCTAGTCCCTAGAAGACTTTGCATAAATTTGACATTATTATTAATTCCTGGAAAGAATTTTATGTCAAAAATATTTTAACTATAAATTTGATTCCTCCTTGCTGGTTTAGAGCTATTCAATTTACTGGGGGGGTGGGCGGTTGCATCATTTTAATGTGTATTCTCCTAAGCATTCAATTTTAAATATAATTACAAATATTTAGATATGTAGTGTTTAAATTTTTTGTCTATATCTACATGAAATGTACTCATGTCAGATTGTCATTTCTGATATTTGACCTTTTTGAGTCTTCTTTTCTGTTTTTATCAATCTTTCCAGAAGTATATCAATTTTTTTTTTTTTTTGAGGCAGAGTCTTGCCCTTGTTGCCCAGGCTGGAGTGCAATGGTGTGATCTTGGTTCATTGCAACCTCTGCTTCCCAGGTTGAAGCAATTCTCCTGCCCTGGCCTCCTGAGTAGCTGGGGTTACAGGTGCCCAACACCATGCCAAGCTAACTTTGTGTATTTTTAGTAGAGATGAGGTTTCACCATGTTAGTCAGGCTGGTCTCAAACTCCTGACCTCAGGTGATCCATCTGCCTTGGCCTCCCAAAGTGTTGGGATTACAGGCATGAGCCACTGCACCCGGTCAATTCTCTTTTTTAATAATAACTTTTAACTCTATTTATCTTCTAAAATGTTTACTTCTATTTGCTTATCTTCTTCTGTTTTCCTTATAATTTAATTTTTGTCTGCTTTCTTTTGTGATATTTTGCTCTTTATCTTTTTGTAATATATGCACATGTCATATATTTTCATCACTTTTACTAGTTGCATTTTAAGCTATAAATTTTTATTTACATCCTGCACTCAAATTTTTATATACTGTTTATTATAATTTAATTTCAAATATTTTCTAACATGCATTGCTATTTTTTCATTGATTTATGAATTAATTTATTTTTTTAATTTTTATTAGTAATTTTTTGGGATGTGGTCTCACTCTGTTGCCCAGGCTGGAGTGTAGTGGCATGATCTCTGTTCACTGAAATCTGCCTGCCAGATTCAAGTAATCCTCCTGCTTCAGCCTCCCAAACAGCTGAGACCACAGGCAGACACCACAAAACCCAGCTAATTTGTTTTTGATGTTATATTTTTGATAGAGATGTGGTTTCACCATGTTTCTAGGGTGGTCTCAAACTCCTAAGCTCAAGTGATCTGCACACTTCAACCTCTCAAAGTGTTAGGATTACAGGCATGAGCTGCCACACCTGGTTACATATAATAAATTTAGAAATTTATTTCTAAATAAATTTCTAAGGATCCATTTTTATTATTTTGTACATGAGTATGCAATTTTATCTTTATTTAAGAGACTATTTATCCTTTCCCCATTTTGTCTTCTTGGTGGTCTTCTTTAAAGTTAGTTGATGCTATATGCTTCTGTTTATTTCCATGTGTCTGTATTTAAGCCAGTACCATACTGTTTTGGTTACTATAGCTTTGTAATATGATTTGAAATTAGAATGTGTGATGCCTCCATCTTTGATTATCTTTTTCAAGATTGTTCTGGACATTTATGAGCTTTCATGGTTTTATATGAATTTTAGCTGAGCATGTATTCAAGAAAATAAAATCAGCACCTTGTAGAGATATCTATGTCCTCATGATCATTGTAGTACCATTAATAAAGGCCATATTATGGAAACAACCTAAATGTTCACTGAAAGAATAAAGAAATTTTATTTGTATACACACATATAAATTCAAACACACACAAATGTATAAAGAAATATTATTCAGCGTCAAAAAAAGAGATACTGCAATTTGTGACAAAAAAAGATGAATCTAAAAAACATTATTATGCTAAGTGAAATAAGTCAGATACAGAAAAAAATATATAGTATGATCTATTTAACTTGTATATGGAACCTAAAAATAATTGACTATCTTGAAACAGATAGTAGGACAGTAATGGCTAGAAATCAGGATGGGAAGGAAAAAAGAAGAAATCAAAGAGTACAAACTTGAAGTTATATAGGATAAGCAAATCTAGAGATCTAATGTATTACAAGAAGAGAAAGTAAATCTCATTGCATTATATTGAATCTTTGCTATTAGAGTAGATTTTAGGTGTTCTTAACACAAATACACACACATGAAAGCAACAATAGAACATAATTGTATCAGTCAGGGTTCTCTAGAGGGAAGGAACGAATATGTGTGTATATATATGTGTGTGTGTGTGTGTGTGTATAACTAATACAATACTAATACTATACATAAATTATATAGTTACATATGCATGTAACTAATACTTCTCTAGCTAGATCTATCTATATATAAATATACATACATATATATGGGAGTTTATTAAGTATTAACTCATATGATCACAAAATCCCACAATAAGCCATCTGGAAGCTGAGAAGCAAGGAGAACCAGTCAGAGTCCCAAAATTGGAGAACTTGGAGTCCGATATTTGAGGGCAGAAAGCATCCAGTATGGGAGAAAGATGTAAGCTAGGAGGCTAGGCTAGTCTAGTCTTTTCACGTTTTTCTGTCTGTTTTATATTCCAGCTGTGCTGACAGTTGATTGGATAGTGCCCAACCAGATTAAGGGTGGCTCTGACTTTCCCAGCCCAATGATTCAAATGTTAATCTCTTTTGGCAACACCCTCACAGACTCAGCTAAGATCAATAATTTGCATCCTTCAATATAATCAAGTTGACACTCAGTATTAACCATAACAAGTCCATCTCTTGTTAACTTGAACCCGTACACATCTGCTGAGATCATATATAATATTTAAATAAAGACAATAATAAGGTCATAATTACACCTAACCTAATATAATTACCCTTTGTACAACTGGAAACATATCAATCCCCAACCCAAATACTATTACATAAAGGTAACAATACTTACATGTTGATATGAAGTCAATAAATCTTATGCCACATGATAAAGGAAAAAGGAAATAAAATGAAGTTATTTTCTTAGTACAAGTGTGTACATGCACAAATATGTTTTTAACAAAATAAGGAGGAAATACTCATGACAATTACAGTCCATGTTTCTGAAGCTGGTCATGTGCTTGTAGCTGGTATTGATGACAACCTTTCACTGCTACCCATTCTGTATTCCTTTTGCCTTTAGCAAGCACTTCAGCAGGCCGTTTTTTGTTTGTTTGTTTGTTTTTGCTTTTGTTTTCACTTGGGGAGTGCCCCAAACAATCTTGTAGGGTCTGGGCCATTTGTAATCCTGCCTAGATTGTTGTTGTAGTCTCTCATTGACCTTAATCACAGGGGATGGTAAAACTAAAAGATGCCCTTAATGGATTTCCTGTGTTGCATACACACTCTTCCTTACCTCCTTTGCTGAGTAGTAGACTGACTTCAACTTGATAGTTTGGGTCAATCACCCCAGCCAACACTGTAATTCTTTTTCTAGCTTGTTGACTTAAAGGTAAGAGGAGCCCAAAGTGTCCAGATGACAATCATAACTTGCAGTTTAATGGAATTGTTGTCATGTCCCCTGGTGGCAGTGTTCCTCCCTCTGGAACTAAGACCTCTAGGCCCACAGAACACAATGTCATGGGAACAGGAAGCAAAACTTGTGCTAGTGGATCACTAAGGGTGATGGTGGGTGTTGACTCAGGAAGCAAAACTTGTGCTAGTGTATCACTAAGGGTGATGGTGGGTGTTGCCACTTCCACTTCCACTCCTTGATTCCTGGACCAATGAATCCTGGCTATGGGAAAAACAGTATTATATATTGGACACTGATTCAGAGCACACACGGTCTTCTTTAGAACCTTGCCCCAGTCCCGCAAAGTACTGTCACCTAGTTGGCTTTGTAATTGTGACTTCAAAAGGCATTCCACAATTCTATCAATCCAGCTGCTTCAGAATCATGAAGAACATGGTAAGATGAGTGAATTCCATGAGCATGAGCCCACTGCCACCCTTCTTTATCCATAAAGTGAGTTCTTTGGTCAGAGGCAATGCTGTATGGAATACCATAATGGTGGATAAAACATTCTGTGAGTCCATGGATGGTAGTCTTGGCAGAAGCATTGTGTACAGGATAGGTAAACCCATATCTGGAATGTCTATTTCACTGAGGACAAAACTCTGTCTTTCCCATGTTGCAAGAGGTCCAATATAATCAACCTGCCACCAGGTACTTGGCTGATCACCCTGAGGAATGGTGCCATATCCAGAGCTCAGTGTTTGTGGACACCCAGCAGTGGCTGTAGCCAGGTCAGCCTTGGTGTGTGGAAGTCTATGTTGCTGAGCCCATGTGCAACCTGCATCCCTGCCACCATGGCCACTTTGTTCATGGGCCCATTGGGCAATGACACAGGTGGCTGGGGAAAGGGGATGAGAGGTGTCCACAGAACAGGTCATCCTATCCACCTGATTATTAAAATCCTCTTTTGCTGAGGTCACCTGTTGGTGAGTACTCACATGGGATACAAATACCTTTATAGTTTTTGACCACTAGAAGAAATCTATCTACATACCTCTTCCATAAATTTATTTGTCACCAATTTTCCAATCATGCTTCTTCCAAGTCCGTGACCATCCAGCCAAACCATTGGCTGCTGCCTATGAATCAGTATATAATCACATGTCTGGCCATTTCTCCTTCCAAGCAAAATCCACAACCAGGTGCACTGCTCAAAGTTCTGTCCACTGGGAAGATTTTCCTTCACTGCTCTCCTTCAGGGACATCCTAGAAAGGGGCCGTAGTGCTGCAGCTGACCACTTTTAAGCGATGCCTGCATATCATGTAGAGCTATCTGTGAACCAGGCCCGACTCTACTCTTCCTCTGTCAGCTGATCATAGGGAATTCCCTGAAGCCATCAGTTCAGGCTGGGAGAGAGAAATAAAGATGGCAGGAGTAGAGACCATGGGAAGTTGAGCCACTTCCTCATGTAACTTACTTGTGCCTTTGGGACCTTCTCAAGCCTGATCACGTATATACCACTTCCATATGATGATGGAATGCTGCTGTGCACAACACATTTTATGATTAGATGGGTCAGAAACAACCCAGTTCATGATAGGAAGTTCAGGTCACATAGTGACTTGATGATCCATAGTCAAGCATTCAGTTTCTACCAAAGCCCAGTAAACAGTCCAAGAGCTGTCTCTCAAGAGAACAGTAATTATCTGCAGGAAATGTCAGGGCCTTGCTTCAAAATCCTAAAGGCCTCCCTTGTGGTTCACCTATGGGGGTCTTCCAAAGGTTCCAATCAGCATCCCTGTCTTCCACTGACACCTCAAGCACCATTGGATCTATTGGATCATATGGCCCAAGTGGTAGAGCAGCTTGCACAACAGCCTGGATCTGCTTCAGTGCCTTCTCCTGTTCTGAACCCCACACAAAACTGGCAGCCTTTTGTGTCACTCAATAAATGGGCTGGAGTCACACAACCAAATAAGGAATGTAATGCCTACAAAATCCAAATAGGCCCACTAAACATTGTACCTTTTCTTGGTTATAGGAGGGGTCAAATGCAGCAACTTATCCTTTTTACCTTAGAAGGAATATCTTGACAGGCCCCACACCACTGAACTGTTAAAAATTTTACTGAGGTAGAAGATCCCTGAATTTTAGTTAGATGTATTTTCCCTCCTCTGGCATGCAAAATCTCACCAATAAGTCCAGTGGGTTGGTTACTTCTTGTTCACTGGACCCAATCAGCATAAGGCCATCAATGTAATGGACCAGTGTGATATCTTCTGCAAGCGAAAATGGTTCAAAGTCTCTCTGAATAAGATTATGACACAAAGCCAGAGAGTTGATATACTCCTGAGGTAGGACAGCAAAGGTATATTGCTGGCCCTGGCACTGAACATAAATTGCTTCTGCTGGGTGTTATGGACAGGAATTGAGAAACAGGCATTTTCCAAGTCCATGACTGCATACCAGGTACCAGGAGATGTGTTAATTTGCTCAAGCAATGAAACCACATCTGGTACAGCAGCTGCAATTGTAGTAACCACTTGGTTAAGCTTAAAATAATCCACGACCATTCTCCAAGATCCATCTGTCTTCTGCATAGGCCAAATGGGAGGGATGAACAGGGGTGTGGTGGGAATCACCACTCTTGCATCTTTCAAATCCTTGATGGTGGTACTAATCTCCACAATCCCTCTAGGGATGTAATATTGTTTGTGGTTTACTATTTATCTAGGTAGAGGCCGCTCTAATGGCTTCTGTTTGACCTTTCCCACCATAATAGCCCTCACACTATCAATCAGAGAGCCAATGGGGGGGGGTTCTGCCAGCTGCTAAGTATGTCTATACCAATTACGCATTCTGGCACTGAGGAAATGACCACAGAATGAGTCCAGGAACACACTGGACCCACTGTAGAGATAGACCTGAGCTAATACTGCATTAATTAGCTGACCTGCATAAGTCTCTACTTTAATAGGAGGACCACAATGACATTTTGGGTCCCCTGGAATTAATGTCAGCTTAGAGCCAGTGTCCAGTCAACCCCAGATTGTCTGATCATTTTCCTTTCCTCAATGCACAGTTACTTGGTAAAAGGTTGGAGGTCTCCTTGGGAAAAGATGGGAGAATGATTAACTGCATACATTTTTGGTAGTGTAATGGGGTCCTTCCTCAAGTGGACACTGCCTGACCTTTGTTCAAGGGGCCTGGATCCAGAAAGTGTCTCAAGACTGGAAATAGATTGAGGGACCGTGAATTTCTCTTTTTATAATTCAAATTAGTCTTTCGTTCATTCAACCTAGAAGTTATCTGCTTTTATATAAATTAAGTAGGAATGCAGTAGGCTTCCTATCAATTTCACTTCTAGGAACACCATGATTTAGTTAGCCAATTCCAGAGTGCTACGTGAGTTAGATTATTCTGATTGCTGCTTTGCTTCTGTCTGCTGCCATTATGGTAGCTACGCCCACCTTGCTTTTGGTGGTTGAGTGCTGCCACTTGAAGCTTGCCACTTCGGGATCCAATTTTTCCCATTGTATTTAAATTTTGTAGTTGAGTGGCTGCAGTTCCCACTGTTAGATCTGACATACAGAGAAGAGCAACCACAGGGTTCTTCAAAAATGCAGGTGCTGCTCTCACACATCTATTTTACAAAGCATTGGTTGAGGGTATATCTTCTGGACCCTCCCAGCTAAGATGAGTAGGTCTAAAATGACTTATCCACTCCATTATCCCAATCTCCCTAAGTCTTTGGATCTCTTTGTCTACATTAAACCAAGGGAGATCAAGCATTTCTAGGTCATTCGCAGTGGATCATCTTTTAATCCACAGTTCGGCTAACTAAGCAAATAAAATATTATAAACTTTTTTACCTCCCCAAGTTGAAACATTAAATATAGGGTCCCTACTTAGTGGGCCCAAATCAATAAATTCAGCCTGATCCAACTGTATGTTCCTTCCACCATTATCCCACACCTTTAATATCCATTCCTATGCCTGTTCTCTAGATTTCTGCTCATATGAATTAGAAAACTCAAGCTGTTCTTTTCAAGTGTAGTACACCTACTCATGGGTCGCACTCTCCACCTCATCTCTAGGGACCTGCTGGGACTTTAGTCTAGTTACAGGCCTAGAAGCAAAGAGGGGTGTTAGGGGTAGCTCCTGAGGAGAATCAATACTATCTTGGCTGCTAACTGCCTCAGGGGAGGCCATCACTGCTGCTTCAAGCAGCACAGGGTTTATCTCCTCAGACAAAGGTAGAAAGGCTGATGGTAGCATGGGTTGGGGAGGAGATGTTGTCACCACTAGGGATGGGGAATCTGTTTCTTCTGGCAAAAAAAAAAAAAAAAAAAAAGTGTTCATCAGAGTTTACAAACGTAGTATACTCAGCTTCATCAGATCCTCCCACATGTCCCCATTCCAAGTTGGAGGGTCCCATTCTTTTCCAAACAACATCTTCATTTTAACAGTAGACACCTGGCAATACTGTGCATGCAGCTTTCATTGGAGGTCTACCACTCACATAATAAGAGCTTGTGTCTATTTTTTCCCAATATCAGCTTTTTCTGTACAGGAGATAAAACTCTTACTCAGGACAATCTTAGCAGATTTGAGGCTCAATATGTTTCTGACACCAGAAGACAGAATCCCTGAGTTCGTCATTTTCTTTCATTACTTTTTCCACTGAACTTAGGAGCAACCAAACAGCTTCATTACATTCATTGGTTCTCCATATATGGTCAAAGTTATTATGTATAGAGTCTCTAAACCTGTTGCTTGCCATGAACAGTGAATTAGGAGAGTCAAAGGCATTTATTTTGCATAACTCCCTAAACAGTGCATGCCAAGGACTATCAATTTTCTCCATACTATTAAAAGTAGAGTCCTTGGCATTTTTGGGTCTAATCACATTAGACAGCCAACTCCAGAAACCTCAAAACCAACTAAAGGACTCCATCCTTGATAAGAGTGGTTCCTCTAAAACCACTCTTGGTACCAAAATCTGTATTAGTCAGGGTTTTCTAGTGGAAAGGGACTAATAAAAGATACATATACATATATTATGTATATAATTATATATGTGTATATATGCATATACTGTATATATAATTATATAGTATATATACACATATATATGTATGGGAGTTTATTAAGGATTAACTCACACAATTACAAAGTCACACAATAGGCTGTCTGCAAGCTGAGGAGCAAGGAGAGTCAGTTTGAGTCCCAAAACTGAAGAACTTGGAGTCTGATGTTCAGGGGCAAGATACATTCAGCACAAAAGAAAGATGTAGGCTAGAAGGCTAGACCAGTTGAGTCTTTTCATGGTTTTCTGTCTGCTTTATGTTCCAGCTGCATTGGCTGCTGATTAGACGGAGCCCACCCATATTAGGGGTTGGTGTGCCTTTCCTAGTCCACTGACTCAAATATTAATCTCCTTTGGCAACAACCTCACCAACACATCCAGGATCAATACTTTGGATCCTTCAATCCAATTAAGTTGACACTGAATAGTAACCATCACAATAATGAATGTGACAATTTGCTTATTTGCTTAAGTAGAAGAATTATATATATAATTATACTGGAAGTTTTACCTATATTAATATATATTTTATTTAGATTACATGTATTTTATATACTTATATGTATTTTATATACTTCCAAATGATATGTGTAATTATATAATAATCATACCAATATATAATTATAATTATACATAATAGTATACAAATTATATACCAAAAAATTGTATACAAATTATCTATATTTGTAAACATCATGTTGTATACCTTCAATATATACAATGTAAATTAAAATTAAAAAACATAAAGCACTAAAATGAAAACAAAAATCAAAGTAAATATTCGGTTATTTCCTTGGCTATGTGAACAGCAATCTGCTAATAGAGAATAGTTGAGGCTTCTTAAATAATCTAGAAACTTTATCTTATGAATTTATTTTTACATATTGTATTTAGCTTGCATACAAACAGTATTAAACTTGGATCCCTTTTACGAAACAAACAATCCATTTTTTATTTTATAAATGTATTTCATAATGACACTATAATTTTATCAGTGAACCCATAGATATTTTGATGAAGTTGAAATGGTTTCATCATGATTTGTATAAATGTTTGGTGTTTTGAATATTCCCTGTTGATATGGTACAGAACTCTTGTTAAGTACCAAAGGCAATGCTAGTTTTAAGGGAAAAACACAACCAGCAGAAAATACAGGTCTTCAATTTGCAAGTATTTTTGAAAACTTATTTACTAACTTAACTTGAATTTTTAAAAGTTAGGTCATAGTAAATTCATTCATTGAATTAAGATTATTTTATTTCATATATAATTTTATTAGAAAACTTTTTTTTTTTTTTTTTTTTGCCTACACGTAGGGCTGAATCCAGAATTTTAAAATCTTTCCTGAAAGTTCCATTAAATCACATTAACTAAAAATGCAGAAGGCATTTTTCCAAGTTCCTAATTTGTTGGGTCATTCTAATAAAAGTAATTAATTATATTTTATATTATACTACTACATATTAAATGATCATATTTACCATTTCATAAATGTATCTGTTACTCTTAATAAAATATTAATTTAATATATGAAGTGTCATTTTAACTGCATGACTTCAGAACCACAGTGTAATACTAATTTAGATATCAAATATCTATTTTAAAAATGCATAGAATTCTGTATTTAAAAATAAATATTTTATTTAATAGAAACTCAGAATGCTGTAGTATTTATGGTACCAGATGAAGCTTTAATAAATCCTTTCAATTATTTAAACTCCTCAACTTTGGAATAGTAATATAAATTTATTAAGTGCTTTGCTGGTTATACTTGGAAAAATACATGTATATTTAGAAATGTATCTATTATATTTGTCCTAAAATGTTAATCAGAATTAATGTGCTACTAAATATATATATATATATATGATATACATGTTAGAAAATGGCTCAGAAGGCCTGGCGCGGTGGCTCAAGCCTGTAATCCGAGCACTTTGGGAGGCCGAGACGGGTGGATCACGAGGTCAGGAGATCGAGACCATCCTGGCTAACACAGTGAAACCCCGTCTCTACTAAAAAAAAAAAAAAAAATACAAAAAACGAGCCGGGTGAGGTGGCGGGCGCCTGTAGTCCCAGCTACTCGGGAGGCTGAGGCAGGAGAATGGTGTAAACCTGGAAGGCGGGGCTTTCAGTGAGCTGAGATCTGGCCACTGCACTCCAGCCTGGGCGACAGAGCGAGACTACGTCTCAAAAAAAAGAAAAAAGAAAATGGCTCAGAAAAAAGTTACTTTTTCATCTGGACTTGTATTAAATTGCTTGTTTTATATTTTAAAATGACCAGACCTTGGGATTTTTAAAATCCATTGTACATATTTTGGCTTAGCCACCTACCTAACTCTACCCAGATTCTTTGTACTTTCATTTTTGTGATACTACTATAATCATTCTCAAATTATTATTATTATTAATTATTATTATTTCTTGAGACAGACTCTCATTCTATCACCCAGGCTGGAGTGCAGTGGCGTTATCTTGGCTCACTGCAAACTCCACTTTCCTGGTTCAAGCGATTCTCCTGCCTGAATCTCCCAAGTAGCTGGGATTATGGGCATGCGTCACCACATCCAGATAGTTTTTGCATTTTAGTAGAGACAGGGTAGAAACATTTCACTATGTTAGCCAGGTAAGTATCAAACTTGTGGCCTTAAGTGATTCTCCCACCTTGTCCTCCCAAAATGCTGAAATTACAGGCATTAGCCACCACACTGGGCCAATGATTATTAAATTATTAAGTACTCGATGTTACTCTGGAATGAGGTGATTCTTGACAAATGTTTTACATCTTCCAGAATTAGTCAAAAAAGTTAGAGAATATTTGTGCACTGAGGTATGAGAGAAAAATGGAGCATTCAAGGAATTGAATAGTATATGTGCATAGCACTTCTGTGTATATGTGTGTGTGTGTATGTTTGTGTTATTTTATCATTATGTGGATGTTAGCACATATGACTGATGGATAATTAAATGAGTGAGGGAATCACTAGCATTGGGGTTGATAGAATGCTTGAAGTTGGGAGAGATTTGTAAAGATAGGAAAAAGCCCTGGAGTGGTGTCATCCATTGCTCACTACAGAAAATGAGTCCTTTTTAATGGAAACAGAGAACAGATGTTGAAGTTAAGATATATTTAAGAGACCAAAATAAAATAATTTTCTAATTGTTTGGATATGAGAAGACAGGGAGTAGAGTGTAGAATGAACTTCAGTTTTCTGGTTTGCATGAATGCATGACAGGGGAAACAAAACAAGTGTGATGTAGGAGAAAGATGAAGAGCTTGATGATGGACATAGGGAATTAGCAATATCTCATATGAAAAACTAAGGATTAAAGGTAGTCCCTACATATTGACTCCACTTCCTCAATTTGATTTTTCTTTGACAGAGCACAGACTGATACCCTATCCAACTATTTTAGTGAAACCATAAATGCTAAGGGCAACCAAGATATCAAACCCACAAAATAACAATACGCATACTGATGGTTGTAGAAATAACCCAAATATACGTTTTTAGACTTGATAAAATGTTACAAAATCACAATATTCATAGAAAGAACAAAATAAATAGGGTTTCAACATGATTAGTTTGTACTTACCATGTATGAATGACAGGAAATCATTCTTTATGTTCTTTTCAGGTTTGTGAGAGCTTGGTTTTAAAAGTGAAGTTAGAACAGTAAGAGTTTGTCTACTGAATTTGTAGACAAAATTGTGTAAATGGTAAAACTACATTTTATTCTTTTTCTATTGATTTTTTTTACTCTTCAGTTTATATTTTAAGTATAGTTTGAGAGACATGGAGAATTACAACAGCTTTATGTATTTCATTTCATTGTAACCTTTCATTTCAAATCACTGCATTGAATCAAAGTAATTCATATCAAATTTTGTTCAAACTGTATTTATAGTTTGAATAAAATTTTATTAGGCATCATTGTTAGAAGTAAAAGCTGTTTGGAAAAGCATAAAAACAAAGAAGGATATACTGAGAGTTTATATGGCATATTTTGAATTCTACTAAATATTTGTTTTGAGATTGCTAATTGAAGTTTAGACAAACTGTTGAGGAAGAGAAATATGAGTTTAATTTTGAGTTATGCATTGATCATATCTTTTGAACATAACCAGTTTTTAAGAGCCTGCTCATAGCCTAAGTTTGATATAAATGGGGAATTATATATGCATATAAGATGTTTTTTAAAACAATACCATAATGTAGAATAAAATTAAAGACTACTGAGTCTCAAATATTTCAAAATTGGAAAACCTTCCTAATTTAATTAAATTTGTGAAACTAAGTATTTCTTGCATAATTACTATTAAAGGTGAGCTAATTCAAATTAATTTTGTTGTAGATTTTAGAACACTTCCATGATCCTATGAGTGTTAAAAATATTTAAAAACTGACTTGACATAGGATCTTCTAACAATTCAGAAGAGATGACAGAGAACACCAACTAACATTAACAAATATACAAGTGAAAGAAATTTGGAAAAACCATAATTTGTAATTCCAAGTTTCCTTCTTTTTATTGGCACACCAGAACAATGCAATTTAGTGAAGCTTGAAAAGAAAAATGGTGTGTCATTATGTGTCAAGACCAAGAGTTTTATTGCTCTAAGTTTATAAAGCATGATCATATAAAATTTTTTTTTGGTGATTGGCATAACTCTCTTTCCATTTTCCTTAATCACAGTCTTATTCTTATCTGACCAAATTATCCAATTTAAACAAGAAGATTTAGAGAAATGTTGTAAACTTTTCTGCTAACAATTTCAAATTGTTTCCAGTTGCCAAATTAAAATAATAAACTGATTTTTAAGTCAAATAATTATATAGTCCTTACAACAACTGTTCAAGACAGGTTTCATTGTCCCTGTTTCATAACAAGGACACAGAATCATTAAGAGGTTACGCTGATCACTCATGGTCTCATAGCTAAAGGATTTTAAACCACCTGTAACCCAGAACTATCTATCTCCATAGTTAGTATACTCTGCTCTGCACCACAATGCACGACATTGTGGAGAGGCTTTGGACTCGTGGTCAAAGACCCGGAGAAAAAAAATCCAGCTTTCTAACTTGAATAACTTTTTATGTATTACCAGACTTCTCTGGAACTGGCTTTCTCTGTCTAGGTAGTTATAGCACTGATTCATAGGGTTCCAGTAAAAATGAAATAAAATTGCCATAGGCATTCAGTAAACGTGAGTTTCATCTGAGTTACAAGTGAGAATATTACAATAATTTTACCCCATGTTTAAAATTATTTTTAAGGGTATAATAAAGTTAATCATTTCCGGTGTCTCTGTGATCAAATTTCTCAGGTAATCTCTCCTAATATTTTATTTTATGAATAACAACTGGGTTTATAGGTTGAATCAACGAGGCAACTCAGTAGGAGGGCATGAAGATGGCAAAAATGTTAACAGAGACCTATTCAGTACCTTGGGCAATGAAGTAGCTATCTCCTAAGTGCTGTGCATTTTTTAAACTGCTCAGAAATGGCCCAGAGGCTGCCGGGAGCTACTTAATCGAGTATTCTGCTTCCCCATCCGGGAGTCTCCCTCCCCAGAGCTGTTGTACTTTCTGATGTTGTGACATGTAAGATTACAGCGTAATCTTACGGAAATATAAGATACAGATATGAATATATCGTATCATGTATATTTATAACGTATATTCTTTATATATGACATGTATTTTTCATATACAAATACATATAAATTCAAATTTATGTGGATGAATCATTTATCTAATATCCTTAATAAATCAAATTATCAACCAACTAAGTCAAATTTAGAAAAGATAAAAGAAGTTTTCTTTAACTAAAATTGTTTTTACTCAACTAACATGACTTGAATAATTACATTGCTCTCTACCTTTCCATTATTTTTGCTTGATTCTATGCATAAGACAAATCTACCAGATAATTTCCAACAACCATATCCATAATACCTGCTAGAGGTATTATGGCTTCAGTATGCTTCTTTTGCCTGTTTCAGCGGTACAGTATATTGGCAAATTGCCTTTAACCCAAAGACCTTAATTTGCACAATAATGTGCATAAAGGTTTTAATCAAAAATAAAATCAATTGTGAAATTAATTTGCATCTTCATGATAAATTAGAAAAATTATATGGTAGATGTATACTCCAACAATTAGAACTGGCATTTAGTCAGCATTTTCTTTGCTTTATTTTCCCAGGGGATAATTAATATGACCAGGGAAAAGGGGACAGTAGGTTAAGTACCAACGAGAATCATTAATATCTTAAAAACCTCACAATTAACATCACTAACAAATATAACTGAAATTTTAAAATTATGCTATTAACATCTCTGTACATATAAAAACATATTCAGAAATAGCTATTACTCTTTTGTGCTGAATAAATTTTATTCAAAAATAGAACAATATTTCCAGTGTATATACATATTTATATACCTGTATAATAAGCAAGGAAGAATGAAAGAATAGTCACTGTTTTTTAATAGCTTTACTTAAGTTAAAAGATATCTCTAGTAATTAATTATGTCTCCACTTTATAAACTAAAATTTTAACCATATTTTAAAATTCTTCATTATTAAATATTTGTTTTCCCTATTTCTGCTTATATGTCAAACCACTGATCTTTCTATAACTTTGTATCTTCAAGTGAATAGAACACACACATAAAATATATTATTAAAGATAATTTTGATTCAGCCCCTTTTATAATGGCAAATAAATATATACTGTAAAATTTCTTATCAAGTTAATGAGACTATTTAATATCCACTTCCTCATTTGTTGTGTTTAAGATTTGAAAATATTCAAAACGGACACTTCATAAATCCTTTAGGCAGCATATTTTATATAATCATTTCTATGGCGTGACTTTGGGCTTTTTATATGACATTTCTTCATTTATTTTGTGGAAAATGAATTATGCCCCTATAGTTTAAATGATGTTTTTGTTGATTGAAGCAATCTTATCCATAACTTACTCAAAATAAGAAATAATTTTTGATCATATAATTACAAAATCTCGATCTTAGGAGTAATTTTTAATTTAGTCAATTGTCTTAGCTCACAATTTTAATGACCAGAAAATGTATAAAGATTGAGAAGAGCAACATCAGATACAATGCAATCATTAAAAAATTATATTCTATCTGAATGTAAAATTAAATTAATTTAAAATGAGCTAAAAATTAAATTATAAATATATAAATACTAACATTTTAAATTAGTGAATGTGAATACTAACATATTTTAAATAATTCTTTTGAGTATTAAAGCCTATATGAGAGTGAATTAACAGCAAGCTACTTCTGAAGAAAAATTTTAGTCAGAAGTGTGACATGGAATTTACCAAATAATGATGATTTTTTTTAAAAAAATTATCTATACCACCTCCAAAAACTACCTCATACTATGTGATATTTTGTATGAAATGAAAATAGAATTCAGATTGGAGAATGTTATAAAAAATTATTGGGACACTGGTATATAGAGGTTAAGAGAAAATACTCTGAAGCCAGATGGTCCCAATTTAAATTATATAGCTCTGCTAAGAGCTAGGCATGCAACTTTGGAAAGTTTAGCTACTCTGTCTGGGCCTCATAATTCTTATCTGTAAAATGGAAAATAATAATATCATATATACTTACATTATATGGTTGCTGTGAAGATTAAATGAATTCATACATCTAAAACACTCGCAAAGTTACCTGGAAGAGATTAAACACTACATATGTAATTTGCCATGAAGACGGTGGCTACCAGTAGAATAGTGGAAAGAACACTGAATTAAGAACAGGAAACCTGGTTTCTGGTCTTAACTCTCTAAGTGACACAGGATTGTAGAACCATAACAAAGTACTATCATTACATTAATTCTCTTGTCTTTAAAGTGAATGAGTTCAAATACGTCAGTGATTCTCAATCCTGGATATAAGTAGAATTTTTACGGCATCTTAAAATTAAGTGCATATATATATTTATGTATATAATATTATATACACACAGACATGCACATGGACCATGAAATATACATAAAATCAAGGAAACAAAACTCCTGGTTTGTGCCAAGGTATCAGGTGTTTTAAGAACTCTTAGTAATTCTGCTGGGCGTGGTGGCTCATGCCTGTAATCCCAGCACTTTGGGAGGCTGAGGCGGGCGGATCATGAGGTCAGGAGATGGAGACCTTCCTGGCTAACACAGTGAAACCCCGTCTCTACTAAAAAATACAAAAAATTAGCCTGGCGTGGAGGTGCACGCCTGTAGTCCCAGCTACTCGGAGGCTGAGGCAGGAGAATGGCATGAACCCAGGAGGCGGAGCTTGCAGTGAGCCGAGATCGCGCCACTGCACTCCAGCCTGAGCGACAAAGCGAGACTCTGTCTCAAAAAAAAAAAAAAAAAAAAAAAACTCTTAGTAATTCTAAAGGGTACTCAGGATTTTTAACGTAACCAAAATGGTTTGCTTAAAAAAATCCTATCATTTTCAGTAATTTAATTCATTCTTACATGTAATTTTACCTTATAAAGTAATATGTAAATATATCATGTATCTCATAGAAATTTGCTTATGATAAACCAACAGTTTTAAAACAAATAATAAAGTAATGATAGGTTCATTAAGAATTGTTAAGTAGTATTACGCACATGAAGATGTTGATACTACTTCTATAAATTCTGTTCTCAAAGGGATTTAGTCACCTGTATAAACTGTAAATGTTAGGAAGTACTAGGGTTTGAATGTGTCCCAAAAGCTATGTGTTACAAAGTTAATCCCCAATATAATAGCAATGGGAGGTGAGGCCTAATGGGAAGCAATCAGGT
>NW_022326025.1:0-36888 GCF_002776525.5 Piliocolobus tephrosceles | reverse complement strand
ACCTGATTGCTTCCCATTAGGCCTCACCTCCCATTGCTATTATATTGGGGATTAACTTTGTAACACATAGCTTTTGGGACACATTCAAACCCTAGTACTTCCTAACATTTACAGTTTATACAGGTGACTAAATCCCTTTGAGAACAGAATTTATAGAAGTAGTATCAACATCTTCATGTGCGTAATACTACTTAACAATTCTTAATGAACCTATCATTACTTTATTATTTGTTTTAAAACTGTTGGTTTATCATAAGCAAATTTCTATGAGATACATGATATATTTACATATTACTTTATAAGGTAAAATTACATGTAAGAATGAATTAAATTACTGAAAATGATAGGATTTTTTTAAGCAAACCATTTTGGTTACGTTAAAAATCCTGAGTACCCTTTAGAATTACTAAGAGTTTTTTTTTTTTTTTTTTTTTTTTGAGACAGAGTCTCGCTTTGTCGCTCAGGCTGGAGTGCAGTGGCGCGATCTCGGCTCACTGCAAGCTCCGCCTCCTGGGTTCATGCCATTCTCCTGCCTCAGCCTCCGAGTAGCTGGGACTACAGGCGTGCACCTCCACGCCAGGCTAATTTTTTGTATTTTTTAGTAGAGACGGGGTTTCACTGTGTTAGCCAGGAAGGTCTCCATCTCCTGACCTCATGATCCGCCCGCCTCAGCCTCCCAAAGTGCTGGGATTACAGGCATGAGCCACCACGCCCAGCAGAATTACTAAGAGTTCTTAAAACACCTGATACCTTGGCACAAACCAGGAGTTTTGTTTCCTTGATTTTATGTATATTTCATGGTCCATGTGCATGTCTGTGTGTATATAATATTATATACATAAATATATATATGCACTTAATTTTAAGATGCCGTAAAAATTCTACTTATATCCAGGATTGAGAATCACTGACGTATTTGAACTCATTCACTTTAAAGACAAGAGAATTAATGTAATGATAGTACTTTGTTATGGTTCTACAATCCTGTGTCACTTAGAGAGTTAAGACCAGAAACCAGGTTTCCTGTTCTTAATTCAGTGTTCTTTCCACTATTCTACTGGTAGCCACCGTCTTCATGGCAAATTACATATGTAGTGTTTAATCTCTTCCAGGTAACTTTGCGAGTGTTTTAGATGTATGAATTCATTTAATCTTCACAGCAACCATATAATGTAAGTATATATGATATTATTATTTTCCATTTTACAGATAAGAATTATGAGGCCCAGACAGAGTAGCTAAACTTTCCAAAGTTGCATGCCTAGCTCTTAGCAGAGCTATATAATTTAAATTGGGACCATCTGGCTTCAGAGTATTTTCTCTTAACCTCTATATACCAGTGTCCCAATAATTTTTTATAACATTCTCCAATCTGAATTCTATTTTCATTTCATACAAAATATCACATAGTATGAGGTAGTTTTTGGAGGTGGTATAGATAATTTTTTTAAAAAAAATCATCATTATTTGGTAAATTCCATGTCACACTTCTGACTAAAATTTTTCTTCAGAAGTAGCTTGCTGTTAATTCACTCTCATATAGGCTTTAATACTCAAAAGAATTATTTAAAATATGTTAGTATTCACATTCACTAATTTAAAATGTTAGTATTTATATATTTATAATTTAATTTTTAGCTCATTTTAAATTAATTTAATTTTACATTCAGATAGAATATAATTTTTTAATGATTGCATTGTATCTGATGTTGCTCTTCTCAATCTTTATACATTTTCTGGTCATTAAAATTGTGAGCTAAGACAATTGACTAAATTAAAAATTACTCCTAAGATCGAGATTTTGTAATTATATGATCAAAAATTATTTCTTATTTTGAGTAAGTTATGGATAAGATTGCTTCAATCAACAAAAACATCATTTAAACTATAGGGGCATAATTCATTTTCCACAAAATAAATGAAGAAATGTCATATAAAAAGCCCAAAGTCACGCCATAGAAATGATTATATAAAATATGCTGCCTAAAGGATTTATGAAGTGTCCGTTTTGAATATTTTCAAATCTTAAACACAACAAATGAGGAAGTGGATATTAAATAGTCTCATTAACTTGATAAGAAATTTTACAGTATATATTTATTTGCCATTATAAAAGGGGCTGAATCAAAATTATCTTTAATAATATATTTTATGTGTGTGTTCTATTCACTTGAAGATACAAAGTTATAGAAAGATCAGTGGTTTGACATATAAGCAGAAATAGGGAAAACAAATATTTAATAATGAAGAATTTTAAAATATGGTTAAAATTTTAGTTTATAAAGTGGAGACATAATTAATTACTAGAGATATCTTTTAACTTAAGTAAAGCTATTAAAAAACAGTGACTATTCTTTCATTCTTCCTTGCTTATTATACAGGTATATAAATATGTATATACACTGGAAATATTGTTCTATTTTTGAATAAAATTTATTCAGCACAAAAGAGTAATAGCTATTTCTGAATATGTTTTTATATGTACAGAGATGTTAATAGCATAATTTTAAAATTTCAGTTATATTTGTTAGTGATGTTAATTGTGAGGTTTTTAAGATATTAATGATTCTCGTTGGTACTTAACCTACTGTCCCCTTTTCCCTGGTCATATTAATTATCCCCTGGGAAAATAAAGCAAAGAAAATGCTGACTAAATGCCAGTTCTAATTGTTGGAGTATACATCTACCATATAATTTTTCTAATTTATCATGAAGATGCAAATTAATTTCACAATTGATTTTATTTTTGATTAAAACCTTTATGCACATTATTGTGCAAATTAAGGTCTTTGGGTTAAAGGCAATTTGCCAATATACTGTACCGCTGAAACAGGCAAAAGAAGCATACTGAAGCCATAATACCTCTAGCAGGTATTATGGATATGGTTGTTGGAAATTATCTGGTAGATTTGTCTTATGCATAGAATCAAGCAAAAATAATGGAAAGGTAGAGAGCAATGTAATTATTCAAGTCATGTTAGTTGAGTAAAAACAATTTTAGTTAAAGAAAACTTCTTTTATCTTTTCTAAATTTGACTTAGTTGGTTGATAATTTGATTTATTAAGGATATTAGATAAATGATTCATCCACATAAATTTGAATTTATATGTATTTGTATATGAAAAATACATGTCATATATAAAGAATATACGTTATAAATATACATGATACGATATATTCATATCTGTATCTTATATTTCCGTAAGATTACGCTGTAATCTTACATGTCACAACATCAGAAAGTACAACAGCTCTGGGGAGGGAGACTCCCGGATGGGGAAGCAGAATACTCGATTAAGTAGCTCCCGGCAGCCTCTGGGCCATTTCTGAGCAGTTTAAAAAATGCACAGCACTTAGGAGATAGCTACTTCATTGCCCAAGGTACTGAATAGGTCTCTGTTAACATTTTTGCCATCTTCATGCCCTCCTACTGAGTTGCCTCGTTGATTCAACCTATAAACCCAGTTGTTATTCATAAAATAAAATATTAGGAGAGATTACCTGAGAAATTTGATCACAGAGACACCGGAAATGATTAACTTTATTATACCCTTAAAAATAATTTTAAACATGGGGTAAAATTATTGTAATATTCTCACTTGTAACTCAGATGAAACTCACGTTTACTGAATGCCTATGGCAATTTTATTTCATTTTTACTGGAACCCTATGAATCAGTGCTATAACTACCTAGACAGAGAAAGCCAGTTCCAGAGAAGTCTGGTAATACATAAAAAGTTATTCAAGTTAGAAAGCTGGATTTTTTTTCTCCGGGTCTTTGACCACGAGTCCAAAGCCTCTCCACAATGTCGTGCATTGTGGTGCAGAGCAGAGTATACTAACTATGGAGATAGATAGTTCTGGGTTACAGGTGGTTTAAAATCCTTTAGCTATGAGACCATGAGTGATCAGCGTAACCTCTTAATGATTCTGTGTCCTTGTTATGAAACAGGGACAATGAAACCTGTCTTGAACAGTTGTTGTAAGGACTATATAATTATTTGACTTAAAAATCAGTTTATTATTTTAATTTGGCAACTGGAAACAATTTGAAATTGTTAGCAGAAAAGTTTACAACATTTCTCTAAATCTTCTTGTTTAAATTGGATAATTTGGTCAGATAAGAATAAGACTGTGATTAAGGAAAATGGAAAGAGAGTTATGCCAATCACCAAAAAAAAATTTTATATGATCATGCTTTATAAACTTAGAGCAATAAAACTCTTGGTCTTGACACATAATGACACACCATTTTTCTTTTCAAGCTTCACTAAATTGCATTGTTCTGGTGTGCCAATAAAAAGAAGGAAACTTGGAATTACAAATTATGGTTTTTCCAAATTTCTTTCACTTGTATATTTGTTAATGTTAGTTGGTGTTCTCTGTCATCTCTTCTGAATTGTTAGAAGATCCTATGTCAAGTCAGTTTTTAAATATTTTTAACACTCATAGGATCATGGAAGTGTTCTAAAATCTACAACAAAATTAATTTGAATTAGCTCACCTTTAATAGTAATTATGCAAGAAATACTTAGTTTCACAAATTTAATTAAATTAGGAAGGTTTTCCAATTTTGAAATATTTGAGACTCAGTAGTCTTTAATTTTATTCTACATTATGGTATTGTTTTAAAAAACATCTTATATGCATATATAATTCCCCATTTATATCAAACTTAGGCTATGAGCAGGCTCTTAAAAACTGGTTATGTTCAAAAGATATGATCAATGCATAACTCAAAATTAAACTCATATTTCTCTTCCTCAACAGTTTGTCTAAACTTCAATTAGCAATCTCAAAACAAATATTTAGTAGAATTCAAAATATGCCATATAAACTCTCAGTATATCCTTCTTTGTTTTTATGCTTTTCCAAACAGCTTTTACTTCTAACAATGATGCCTAATAAAATTTTATTCAAACTATAAATACAGTTTGAACAAAATTTGATATGAATTACTTTGATTCAATGCAGTGATTTGAAATGAAAGGTTACAATGAAATGAAATACATAAAGCTGTTGTAATTCTCCATGTCTCTCAAACTATACTTAAAATATAAACTGAAGAGTAAAAAAAATCAATAGAAAAAGAATAAAATGTAGTTTTACCATTTACACAATTTTGTCTACAAATTCAGTAGACAAACTCTTACTGTTCTAACTTCACTTTTAAAACCAAGCTCTCACAAACCTGAAAAGAACATAAAGAATGATTTCCTGTCATTCATACATGGTAAGTACAAACTAATCATGTTGAAACCCTATTTATTTTGTTCTTTCTATGAATATTGTGATTTTGTAACATTTTATCAAGTCTAAAAACGTATATTTGGGTTATTTCTACAACCATCAGTATGCGTATTGTTATTTTGTGGGTTTGATATCTTGGTTGCCCTTAGCATTTATGGTTTCACTAAAATAGTTGGATAGGGTATCAGTCTGTGCTCTGTCAAAGAAAAATCAAATTGAGGAAGTGGAGTCAATATGTAGGGACTACCTTTAATCCTTAGTTTTTCATATGAGATATTGCTAATTCCCTATGTCCATCATCAAGCTCTTCATCTTTCTCCTACATCACACTTGTTTTGTTTCCCCTGTCATGCATTCATGCAAACCAGAAAACTGAAGTTCATTCTACACTCTACTCCCTGTCTTCTCATATCCAAACAATTAGAAAATTATTTTATTTTGGTCTCTTAAATATATCTTAACTTCAACATCTGTTCTCTGTTTCCATTAAAAAGGACTCATTTTCTGTAGTGAGCAATGGATGACACCACTCCAGGGCTTTTTCCTATCTTTACAAATCTCTCCCAACTTCAAGCATTCTATCAACCCCAATGCTAGTGATTCCCTCACTCATTTAATTATCCATCAGTCATATGTGCTAACATCCACATAATGATAAAATAACACAAACATACACACACACACATATACACAGAAGTGCTATGCACATATACTATTCAATTCCTTGAATGCTCCATTTTTCTCTCATACCTCAGTGCACAAATATTCTCTAACTTTTTTGACTAATTCTGGAAGATGTAAAACATTTGTCAAGAATCACCTCATTCCAGAGTAACATCGAGTACTTAATAATTTAATAATCATTGGCCCAGTGTGGTGGCTAATGCCTGTAATTTCAGCATTTTGGGAGGACAAGGTGGGAGAATCACTTAAGGCCACAAGTTTGATACTTACCTGGCTAACATAGTGAAATGTTTCTACCCTGTCTCTACTAAAATGCAAAAACTATCTGGATGTGGTGACGCATGCCCATAATCCCAGCTACTTGGGAGATTCAGGCAGGAGAATCGCTTGAACCAGGAAAGTGGAGTTTGCAGTGAGCCAAGATAACGCCACTGCACTCCAGCCTGGGTGATAGAATGAGAGTCTGTCTCAAGAAATAATAATAATTAATAATAATAATAATTTGAGAATGATTATAGTAGTATCACAAAAATGAAAGTACAAAGAATCTGGGTAGAGTTAGGTAGGTGGCTAAGCCAAAATATGTACAATGGATTTTAAAAATCCCAAGGTCTGGTCATTTTAAAATATAAAACAAGCAATTTAATACAAGTCCAGATGAAAAAGTAACTTTTTTCTGAGCCATTTTCTTTTTTCTTTTTTTTGAGACGTAGTCTCGCTCTGTCGCCCAGGCTGGAGTGCAGTGGCCAGATCTCAGCTCACTGAAAGCCCCGCCTTCCAGGTTTACACCATTCTCCTGCCTCAGCCTCCCGAGTAGCTGGGACTACAGGCGCCCGCCACCTCACCCGGCTCGTTTTTTGTATTTTTTTTTTTTTTTTTAGTAGAGACGGGGTTTCACTGTGTTAGCCAGGATGGTCTCGATCTCCTGACCTCGTGATCCACCCGTCTCGGCCTCCCAAAGTGCTCGGATTACAGGCTTGAGCCACCGCGCCAGGCCTTCTGAGCCATTTTCTAACATGTATATCATATATATATATATATATTTAGTAGCACATTAATTCTGATTAACATTTTAGGACAAATATAATAGATACATTTCTAAATATACATGTATTTTTCCAAGTATAACCAGCAAAGCACTTAATAAATTTATATTACTATTCCAAAGTTGAGGAGTTTAAATAATTGAAAGGATTTATTAAAGCTTCATCTGGTACCATAAATACTACAGCATTCTGAGTTTCTATTAAATAAAATATTTATTTTTAAATACAGAATTCTATGCATTTTTAAAATAGATATTTGATATCTAAATTAGTATTACACTGTGGTTCTGAAGTCATGCAGTTAAAATGACACTTCATATATTAAATTAATATTTTATTAAGAGTAACAGATACATTTATGAAATGGTAAATATGATCATTTAATATGTAGTAGTATAATATAAAATATAATTAATTACTTTTATTAGAATGACCCAACAAATTAGGAACTTGGAAAAATGCCTTCTGCATTTTTAGTTAATGTGATTTAATGGAACTTTCAGGAAAGATTTTAAAATTCTGGATTCAGCCCTACGTGTAGGCAAAAAAAAAAAAAAAAAAAAGTTTTCTAATAAAATTATATATGAAATAAAATAATCTTAATTCAATGAATGAATTTACTATGACCTAACTTTTAAAAATTCAAGTTAAGTTAGTAAATAAGTTTTCAAAAATACTTGCAAATTGAAGACCTGTATTTTCTGCTGGTTGTGTTTTTCCCTTAAAACTAGCATTGCCTTTGGTACTTAACAAGAGTTCTGTACCATATCAACAGGGAATATTCAAAACACCAAACATTTATACAAATCATGATGAAACCATTTCAACTTCATCAAAATATCTATGGGTTCACTGATAAAATTATAGTGTCATTATGAAATACATTTATAAAATAAAAAATGGATTGTTTGTTTCGTAAAAGGGATCCAAGTTTAATACTGTTTGTATGCAAGCTAAATACAATATGTAAAAATAAATTCATAAGATAAAGTTTCTAGATTATTTAAGAAGCCTCAACTATTCTCTATTAGCAGATTGCTGTTCACATAGCCAAGGAAATAACCGAATATTTACTTTGATTTTTGTTTTCATTTTAGTGCTTTATGTTTTTTAATTTTAATTTACATTGTATATATTGAAGGTATACAACATGATGTTTACAAATATAGATAATTTGTATACAATTTTTTGGTATATAATTTGTATACTATTATGTATAATTATAATTATATATTGGTATGATTATTATATAATTACACATATCATTTGGAAGTATATAAAATACATATAAGTATATAAAATACATGTAATCTAAATAAAATATATATTAATATAGGTAAAACTTCCAGTATAATTATATATATAATTCTTCTACTTAAGCAAATAAGCAAATTGTCACATTCATTATTGTGATGGTTACTATTCAGTGTCAACTTAATTGGATTGAAGGATCCAAAGTATTGATCCTGGATGTGTTGGTGAGGTTGTTGCCAAAGGAGATTAATATTTGAGTCAGTGGACTAGGAAAGGCACACCAACCCCTAATATGGGTGGGCTCCGTCTAATCAGCAGCCAATGCAGCTGGAACATAAAGCAGACAGAAAACCATGAAAAGACTCAACTGGTCTAGCCTTCTAGCCTACATCTTTCTTTTGTGCTGAATGTATCTTGCCCCTGAACATCAGACTCCAAGTTCTTCAGTTTTGGGACTCAAACTGACTCTCCTTGCTCCTCAGCTTGCAGACAGCCTATTGTGTGACTTTGTAATTGTGTGAGTTAATCCTTAATAAACTCCCATACATATATATGTGTATATATACTATATAATTATATATACAGTATATGCATATATACACATATATAATTATATACATAATATATGTATATGTATCTTTTATTAGTCCCTTTCCACTAGAAAACCCTGACTAATACAGATTTTGGTACCAAGAGTGGTTTTAGAGGAACCACTCTTATCAAGGATGGAGTCCTTTAGTTGGTTTTGAGGTTTCTGGAGTTGGCTGTCTAATGTGATTAGACCCAAAAATGCCAAGGACTCTACTTTTAATAGTATGGAGAAAATTGATAGTCCTTGGCATGCACTGTTTAGGGAGTTATGCAAAATAAATGCCTTTGACTCTCCTAATTCACTGTTCATGGCAAGCAACAGGTTTAGAGACTCTATACATAATAACTTTGACCATATATGGAGAACCAATGAATGTAATGAAGCTGTTTGGTTGCTCCTAAGTTCAGTGGAAAAAGTAATGAAAGAAAATGACGAACTCAGGGATTCTGTCTTCTGGTGTCAGAAACATATTGAGCCTCAAATCTGCTAAGATTGTCCTGAGTAAGAGTTTTATCTCCTGTACAGAAAAAGCTGATATTGGGAAAAAATAGACACAAGCTCTTATTATGTGAGTGGTAGACCTCCAATGAAAGCTGCATGCACAGTATTGCCAGGTGTCTACTGTTAAAATGAAGATGTTGTTTGGAAAAGAATGGGACCCTCCAACTTGGAATGGGGACATGTGGGAGGATCTGATGAAGCTGAGTATACTACGTTTGTAAACTCTGATGAACACTTTTTTTTTTTTTTTTTTTTTGCCAGAAGAAACAGATTCCCCATCCCTAGTGGTGACAACATCTCCTCCCCAACCCATGCTACCATCAGCCTTTCTACCTTTGTCTGAGGAGATAAACCCTGTGCTGCTTGAAGCAGCAGTGATGGCCTCCCCTGAGGCAGTTAGCAGCCAAGATAGTATTGATTCTCCTCAGGAGCTACCCCTAACACCCCTCTTTGCTTCTAGGCCTGTAACTAGACTAAAGTCCCAGCAGGTCCCTAGAGATGAGGTGGAGAGTGCGACCCATGAGTAGGTGTACTACACTTGAAAAGAACAGCTTGAGTTTTCTAATTCATATGAGCAGAAATCTAGAGAACAGGCATAGGAATGGATATTAAAGGTGTGGGATAATGGTGGAAGGAACATACAGTTGGATCAGGCTGAATTTATTGATTTGGGCCCACTAAGTAGGGACCCTATATTTAATGTTTCAACTTGGGGAGGTAAAAAAGTTTATAATATTTTATTTGCTTAGTTAGCCGAACTGTGGATTAAAAGATGATCCACTGCGAATGACCTAGAAATGCTTGATCTCCCTTGGTTTAATGTAGACAAAGAGATCCAAAGACTTAGGGAGATTGGGATAATGGAGTGGATAAGTCATTTTAGACCTACTCATCTTAGCTGGGAGGGTCCAGAAGATATACCCTCAACCAATGCTTTGTAAAATAGATGTGTGAGAGCAGCACCTGCATTTTTGAAGAACCCTGTGGTTGCTCTTCTCTGTATGTCAGATCTAACAGTGGGAACTGCAGCCACTCAACTACAAAATTTAAATACAATGGGAAAAATTGGATCCCGAAGTGGCAAGCTTCAAGTGGCAGCACTCAACCACCAAAAGCAAGGTGGGCGTAGCTACCATAATGGCAGCAGACAGAAGCAAAGCAGCAATCAGAATAATCTAACTCACGTAGCACTCTGGAATTGGCTAACTAAATCATGGTGTTCCTAGAAGTGAAATTGATAGGAAGCCTACTGCATTCCTACTTAATTTATATAAAAGCAGATAACTTCTAGGTTGAATGAACGAAAGACTAATTTGAATTATAAAAAGAGAAATTCACGGTCCCTCAATCTATTTCCAGTCTTGAGACACTTTCTGGATCCAGGCCCCTTGAACAAAGGTCAGGCAGTGTCCACTTGAGGAAGGACCCCATTACACTACCAAAAATGTATGCAGTTAATCATTCTCCCATCTTTTCCCAAGGAGACCTCCAACCTTTTACCAAGTAACTGTGCATTGAGGAAAGGAAAATGATCAGACAATCTGGGGTTGACTGGACACTGGCTCTAAGCTGACATTAATTCCAGGGGACCCAAAATGTCATTGTGGTCCTCCTATTAAAGTAGAGACTTATGCAGGTCAGCTAATTAATGCAGTATTAGCTCAGGTCTATCTCTACAGTGGGTCCAGTGTGTTCCTGGACTCATTCTGTGGTCATTTCCTCAGTGCCAGAATGCGTAATTGGTATAGACATACTTAGCAGCTGGCAGAACCCCCCCCCATTGGCTCTCTGATTGATAGTGTGAGGGCTATTATGGTGGGAAAGGTCAAACAGAAGCCATTAGAGCGGCCTCTACCTAGATAAATAGTAAACCACAAACAATATTACATCCCTAGAGGGATTGTGGAGATTAGTACCACCATCAAGGATTTGAAAGATGCAAGAGTGGTGATTCCCACCACACCCCTGTTCATCCCTCCCATTTGGCCTATGCAGAAGACAGATGGATCTTGGAGAATGGTCGTGGATTATTTTAAGCTTAACCAAGTGGTTACTACAATTGCAGCTGCTGTACCAGATGTGGTTTCATTGCTTGAGCAAATTAACACATCTCCTGGTACCTGGTATGCAGTCATGGACTTGGAAAATGCCTGTTTCTCAATTCCTGTCCATAACACCCAGCAGAAGCAATTTATGTTCAGTGCCAGGGCCAGCAATATACCTTTGCTGTCCTACCTCAGGAGTATATCAACTCTCTGGCTTTGTGTCATAATCTTATTCAGAGAGACTTTGAACCATTTTCGCTTGCAGAAGATATCACACTGGTCCATTACATTGATGGCCTTATGCTGATTGGGTCCAGTGAACAAGAAGTAACCAACCCACTGGACTTATTGGTGAGATTTTGCATGCCAGAGGAGGGAAAATACATCTAACTAAAATTCAGGGATCTTCTACCTCAGTAAAATTTTTAACAGTTCAGTGGTGTGGGGCCTGTCAAGATATTCCTTCTAAGGTAAAAAGGATAAGTTGCTGCATTTGACCCCTCCTATAACCAAGAAAAGGTACAATGTTTAGTGGGCCTATTTGGATTTTGTAGGCATTACATTCCTTATTTGGTTGTGTGACTCCAGCCCATTTATTGAGTGACACAAAAGGCTGCCAGTTTTGTGTGGGGTTCAGAACAGGAGAAGGCACTGAAGCAGATCCAGGCTGTTGTGCAAGCTGCTCTACCACTTGGGCCATATGATCCAATAGATCCAATGGTGCTTGAGGTGTCAGTGGAAGACAGGGATGCTGATTGGAACCTTTGGAAGACCCCCATAGGTGAACCACAAGGGAGGCCTTTAGGATTTTGAAGCAAGGCCCTGACATTTCCTGCAGATAATTACTGTTCTCTTGAGAGACAGCTCTTGGACTGTTTACTGGGCTTTGGTAGAAACTGAATGCTTGACTATGGATCATCAAGTCACTATGTGACCTGAACTTCCTATCATGAACTGGGTTGTTTCTGACCCATCTAATCATAAAATGTGTTGTGCACAGCAGCATTCCATCATCATATGGAAGTGGTATATACGTGATCAGGCTTGAGAAGGTCCCAAAGGCACAAGTAAGTTACATGAGGAAGTGGCTCAACTTCCCATGGTCTCTACTCCTGCCATCTTTATTTCTCTCTCCCAGCCTGAACTGATGGCTTCAGGGAATTCCCTATGATCAGCTGACAGAGGAAGAGTAGAGTCGGGCCTGGTTCACAGATAGCTCTACATGATATGCAGGCATCGCTTAAAAGTGGTCAGCTGCAGCACTACGGCCCCTTTCTAGGATGTCCCTGAAGGAGAGCAGTGAAGGAAAATCTTCCCAGTGGACAGAACTTTGAGCAGTGCACCTGGTTGTGGATTTTGCTTGGAAGGAGAAATGGCCAGACATGTGATTATATACTGATTCATAGGCAGCAGCCAATGGTTTGGCTGGATGGTCACGGACTTGGAAGAAGCATGATTGGAAAATTGGTGACAAATAAATTTATGGAAGAGGTATGTAGATAGATTTCTTCTAGTGGTCAAAAACTATAAAGGTATTTGTATCCCATGTGAGTACTCACCAACAGGTGACCTCAGCAAAAGAGGATTTTAATAATCAGGTGGATAGGATGACCTGTTCTGTGGACACCTCTCATCCCCTTTCCCCAGCCACCTGTGTCATTGCCCAATGGGCCCATGAACAAAGTGGCCATGGTGGCAGGGATGCAGGTTGCACATGGGCTCAGCAACATAGACTTCCACACACCAAGGCTGACCTGGCTACAGCCACTGCTGGGTGTCCACAAACACTGAGCTCTGGATATGGCACCATTCCTCAGGGTGATCAGCCAAGTACCTGGTGGCAGGTTGATTATATTGGACCTCTTGCAACATGGGAAAGACAGAGTTTTGTCCTCAGTGAAATAGACATTCCAGATATGGGTTTACCTATCCTGTACACAATGCTTCTGCCAAGACTACCATCCATGGACTCACAGAATGTTTTATCCACCATTATGGTATTCCATACAGCATTGCCTCTGACCAAAGAACTCACTTTATGGATAAAGAAGGGTGGCAGTGGGCTCATGCTCATGGAATTCACTCATCTTACCATGTTCTTCATGATTCTGAAGCAGCTGGATTGATAGAATTGTGGAATGCCTTTTGAAGTCACAATTACAAAGCCAACTAGGTGACAGTACTTTGCGGGACTGGGGCAAGGTTCTAAAGAAGACCGTGTGTGCTCTGAATCAGTGTCCAATATATAATACTGTTTTTCCCATAGCCAGGATTCATTGGTCCAGGAATCAAGGAGTGGAAGTGGAAGTGGCAACACCCACCATCACCCTTAGTGATACACTAGCACAAGTTTTGCTTCCTGAGTCAACACCCACCATCACCCTTAGTGATCCACTAGCACAAGTTTTGCTTCCTGTTCCCATGACATTGTGTTCTGTGGGCCTAGAGGTCTTAGTTCCAGAGGGAGGAACACTGCCACCAGGGGACATGACAACAATTCCATTAAACTGCAAGTTATGATTGTCATCTGGACACTTTGGGCTCCTCTTACCTTTAAGTCAACAAGCTAGAAAAAGAATTACAGTGTTGGCTGGGGTGATTGACCCAAACTATCAAGTTGAAGTCAGTCTACTACTCAGCAAAGGAGGTAAGGAAGAGTGTGTATGCAACACAGGAAATCCATTAAGGGCATCTTTTAGTTTTACCATCCCCTGTGATTAAGGTCAATGAGAGACTACAACAACAATCTAGGCAGGATTACAAATGGCCCAGACCCTACAAGATTGTTTGGGGCACTCCCCAAGTGAAAACAAAAGCAAAAACAAACAAACAAACAAAAAACGGCCTGCTGAAGTGCTTGCTAAAGGCAAAAGGAATACAGAATGGGTAGCAGTGAAAGGTTGTCATCAATACCAGCTACAAGCACATGACCAGCTTCAGAAACATGGACTGTAATTGTCATGAGTATTTCCTCCTTATTTTGTTAAAAACATATTTGTGCATGTACACACTTGTACTAAGAAAATAACTTCATTTTATTTCCTTTTTCCTTTATCATGTGGCATAAGATTTATTGACTTCATATCAACATGTAAGTATTGTTACCTTTATGTAATAGTATTTGGGTTGGGGATTGATATGTTTCCAGTTGTACAAAGGGTAATTATATTAGGTTAGGTGTAATTATGACCTTATTATTGTCTTTATTTAAATATTATATATGATCTCAGCAGATGTGTACGGGTTCAAGTTAACAAGAGATGGACTTGTTATGGTTAATACTGAGTGTCAACTTGATTATATTGAAGGATGCAAATTATTGATCTTAGCTGAGTCTGTGAGGGTGTTGCCAAAAGAGATTAACATTTGAATCATTGGGCTGGGAAAGTCAGAGCCACCCTTAATCTGGTTGGGCACTATCCAATCAACTGTCAGCACAGCTGGAATATAAAACAGACAGAAAAACGTGAAAAGACTAGACTAGCCTAGCCTCCTAGCTTACATCTTTCTCCCATACTGGATGCTTTCTGCCCTCAAATATCGGACTCCAAGTTCTCCAATTTTGGGACTCTGACTGGTTCTCCTTGCTTCTCAGCTTCCAGATGGCTTATTGTGGGATTTTGTGATCATATGAGTTAATACTTAATAAACTCCCATATATATGTATGTATATTTATATATAGATAGATCTAGCTAGAGAAGTATTAGTTACATGCATATGTAACTATATAATTTATGTATAGTATTAGTATTGTATTAGTTATACACACACACACACACACACATATATATACACACATATTCGTTCCTTCCCTCTAGAGAACCCTGACTGATACAATTATGTTCTATTGTTGCTTTCATGTGTGTGTATTTGTGTTAAGAACACCTAAAATCTACTCTAATAGCAAAGATTCAATATAATGCAATGAGATTTACTTTCTCTTCTTGTAATACATTAGATCTCTAGATTTGCTTATCCTATATAACTTCAAGTTTGTACTCTTTGATTTCTTCTTTTTTCCTTCCCATCCTGATTTCTAGCCATTACTGTCCTACTATCTGTTTCAAGATAGTCAATTATTTTTAGGTTCCATATACAAGTTAAATAGATCATACTATATATTTTTTTCTGTATCTGACTTATTTCACTTAGCATAATAATGTTTTTTAGATTCATCTTTTTTTGTCACAAATTGCAGTATCTCTTTTTTTGACGCTGAATAATATTTCTTTATACATTTGTGTGTGTTTGAATTTATATGTGTGTATACAAATAAAATTTCTTTATTCTTTCAGTGAACATTTAGGTTGTTTCCATAATATGGCCTTTATTAATGGTACTACAATGATCATGAGGACATAGATATCTCTACAAGGTGCTGATTTTATTTTCTTGAATACATGCTCAGCTAAAATTCATATAAAACCATGAAAGCTCATAAATGTCCAGAACAATCTTGAAAAAGATAATCAAAGATGGAGGCATCACACATTCTAATTTCAAATCATATTACAAAGCTATAGTAACCAAAACAGTATGGTACTGGCTTAAATACAGACACATGGAAATAAACAGAAGCATATAGCATCAACTAACTTTAAAGAAGACCACCAAGAAGACAAAATGGGGAAAGGATAAATAGTCTCTTAAATAAAGATAAAATTGCATACTCATGTACAAAATAATAAAAATGGATCCTTAGAAATTTATTTAGAAATAAATTTCTAAATTTATTATATGTAACCAGGTGTGGCAGCTCATGCCTGTAATCCTAACACTTTGAGAGGTTGAAGTGTGCAGATCACTTGAGCTTAGGAGTTTGAGACCACCCTAGAAACATGGTGAAACCACATCTCTATCAAAAATATAACATCAAAAACAAATTAGCTGGGTTTTGTGGTGTCTGCCTGTGGTCTCAGCTGTTTGGGAGGCTGAAGCAGGAGGATTACTTGAATCTGGCAGGCAGATTTCAGTGAACAGAGATCATGCCACTACACTCCAGCCTGGGCAACAGAGTGAGACCACATCCCAAAAAATTACTAATAAAAATTAAAAAAATAAATTAATTCATAAATCAATGAAAAAATAGCAATGCATGTTAGAAAATATTTGAAATTAAATTATAATAAACAGTATATAAAAATTTGAGTGCAGGATGTAAATAAAAATTTATAGCTTAAAATGCAACTAGTAAAAGTGATGAAAATATATGACATGTGCATATATTACAAAAAGATAAAGAGCAAAATATCACAAAAGAAAGCAGACAAAAATTAAATTATAAGGAAAACAGAAGAAGATAAGCAAATAGAAGTAAACATTTTAGAAGATAAATAGAGTTAAAAGTTATTATTAAAAAAGAGAATTGACCGGGTGCAGTGGCTCATGCCTGTAATCCCAACACTTTGGGAGGCCAAGGCAGATGGATCACCTGAGGTCAGGAGTTTGAGACCAGCCTGACTAACATGGTGAAACCTCATCTCTACTAAAAATACACAAAGTTAGCTTGGCATGGTGTTGGGCACCTGTAACCCCAGCTACTCAGGAGGCCAGGGCAGGAGAATTGCTTCAACCTGGGAAGCAGAGGTTGCAATGAACCAAGATCACACCATTGCACTCCAGCCTGGGCAACAAGGGCAAGACTCTGCCTCAAAAAAAAAAAAAAATTGATATACTTCTGGAAAGATTGATAAAAACAGAAAAGAAGACTCAAAAAGGTCAAATATCAGAAATGACAATCTGACATGAGTACATTTCATGTAGATATAGACAAAAAATTTAAACACTACATATCTAAATATTTGTAATTATATTTAAAATTGAATGCTTAGGAGAATACACATTAAAATGATGCAACCGCCCACCCCCCCAGTAAATTGAATAGCTCTAAACCAGCAAGGAGGAATCAAATTTATAGTTAAAATATTTTTGACATAAAATTCTTTCCAGGAATTAATAATAATGTCAAATTTATGCAAAGTCTTCTAGGGACTAGAAAAAAAAATCAGTATCTTAAAGTACTTAAGTAACTTATTTTATGATGTTAGCATAAGCTTTATATCAAAACAAAAAATAAAGTTAAGGGAAAATGGAAAAAAGACCGCACTTTCATGGACATAAATGCCAAATTTGTTAACAAATGATTAGCAAAATGAATCCCCTAGAGTTGACAGAGGTCATATATCCTGACCAAGTTGATTTTGTTTCAGAAACTGCAGGTGAGTATAGCAGAATTAAGGAGGAACATCAGTCACAACATGGATGAAGAGACATAGCTGCCAATGATATTCAACATCTAGTTACAATTTAAAAAGTGAAAATATTTTCAAATATTTGTGAAAGTACAAAGTGAGATTTTTTTTCTCTCCCAAGTATCAAGAAAAATGGAATAGCAGAATGGAGTAGAATTTCACCTAATCAGACCAACATATATGTGAAATACAATTTATGAAAAAGGTAGAACTGTGGAACAGTAAAACATTGTCACTCTTCACAGTAAATAATATTGAGAAAATTGAATATCCATATGGAGAAAATAAAAACAATTTGAACACTTTCCTCAGAACATTTTTTGAAATCTAGATGATGGATGGCATAATTAAAATAGGATGTATTATTAAACAAGACAAAAATGCACTAAATATAAAAATAGATTGATGAGTTTTTAATTAAGATAAAACTTCTGTTTATCAAAATATATCATAGCAAAGTTGGAAAAACAAAACACAAGCCAAATTGCAAGACAATACATTTGCAATACATGCAATAGTTAGAGAATCTATATGCAGAATCAACAAACACCTACAAATCATTATATAAAGACAGTGAACCCAATAGAAAAAAATGCAAAATAATTAAGAACTTTATAAAAGAGAAAATAAAAATGAGTAACAAACACACTGAGAAATATGAAAAATATGAAAAATGTTCTATATCATTTGTAATGAAGAAAATCTTGAATGAAGACTAAAACCAAAATGATAGACATTGTACTATGATGCATATCTATAACCATGTATATCAATATATCTATATATCATAGCATATTGAGTAACTTGGAAAGATAACATATAGACACATAACAAAAGAAATAAGCTCAATCACATAATTTCATTGGGTTATGATTTCAGCTATATACAGTGTTATAATGCCTATATTATAAAACAAGCAAAGTGAATATATCTTATTAACACTATTTTCCTGCAGACATCTTTTTGAAGAAGAAATATGTAAAGTTAACATATGCTCACTCTAAAAGACAAATGATGATGAATTATTAGAAGTGATAAAATGTAGTTTTTAAGGAAAATAAAAATGTATAGGGCAGTGCTTTTTAATAATCGCCATTCTAACTGGCATGAAATATTACCTCACTGTGATTTTGATTTGCATTTCTCTATTGATCAGTGACAATGCGGGATTTTTCATATGTTTTTTGGACACAAATATATTTTAAAAATCCAATGTTGAGGAAAAGAGCACACAAAAAATGTACCATATGATTCCACTTTTTAAAGTATCAAATTGGCAAAACCAAACTTACCTTGTATAAAGTTGCATGTTTAGGTGGTTAAAGAAAGTGATTACTACAAAGGTATACTATAATTATCCCTGTCAAGTAGATAATTGACATTTGCCAGCTGAGGATTGTCAGAAGGTTTTGGCAGAATTGGGATTTCTGACAATATTTTGTATCTTCAGACAGAAGGTTTTACTTGGGTATTTGATTTAAGATAATTTGTTCACTTGTGCATTTATGTTTTATACTTTTGTTTAAATGCCTTTTTTCAGGCACAATAAAACTTTCAAAGAACAAAAGAAATAGAATGAAAAATTGGAAGTGTCCAATCCCCCAATAATAAGACACGTGAAAGAATCAAAATGTTTTTCATTGATCATAACCAATGATATTATTCTGCTGGATTGTCAACTCTAGATATAAAATTATTAGGTAAAACAATTTTGGGTCTAGTTCTCTTGCAATGTATATGTCTTTGATAAAGAATTTTTGAATGACAATTAATTTATGGCAGTTACTTTAATTAGAGTCTAGTAATAAAAATACAGCCGGCAATTTAAGAGATATATCACACTACCATTTATTAAGCTTCTTAAAATAGAAATTCAAAATATGAAAATGTAGTAGTGCAAATTACTTTATTTTTTAACTATCTGCTATTCTTTTTGATGAGAAAAAGAAATGGAAAAGTAAAAAGGAAATAATAAGGGATGACATATTACCAACTGAAAATAATTGTACTGTAAAATATTTATTAACTTTATTTTTCACTTGGCTACAGAATAAGCCACTAAACTTAATTTGACCTAGAAACTAAATATTGTAAGAGTCCCAACAGCCCTAATTAGTTGAAGAAACTGAACTTTTACCACATAACCTTCAAATCATCTCTTTGAATTCACTCTTTGCTTCTAAATCTTGCTGTTTTCCCAAGTGTTTCATGTGTCTCATTTCATATCATTAATGAAACAACTCAATCAACAAGCCAGGTTTGTACGTGAGTAGATTTAGGCTGAGGAGAAATTAATAGATAAGCACTGCCTTATATACTTTTATTTTCATTAAAAATACATTTCATCACTTCTAATCATTCATTATTTGCCTTTTAGAGTGGTCATATATTAATTTTAAATATTTCTTCTCCAAAAAGATGTCTGCAGGAAAATAGTGTTAATAAGATATATTCAGCTATCTTGGTTTATAATACAGGCATTATAACACTGTATATAGTGGAAGTCATAACCCTTATGACATTATGTAATTGATATTATTTCTTTTATGTTTCTATACATTTTCTTACCAGAGTTACTCAATATGATAGCATATTTTATGTGGGTATATACATATACACACACACACATACATACACACAGACACACACACAAACCAAAGCATGCATATACACATTGTTGAAAGTTTCAGTTGATAAAATGTTAGCGAATATTTAAATTATTTTAATTTATTTTGTTTTCTGTGATTTGAAAGGAACATATGGGTACTACAAACAAGAACCCAATGGAATCAAAGAATATTGAAGAAACCTTTAATCTTGGTATTCCTTCATCTTCATCTAACTTTTGTAAAAATAAGAAGTAATAAAAGAAAATATCAACCTAATATAGCACAAACCAATAAACTCAATATCTATATTCATTTATTTGTGCATGCTCTCATCATTTCAAGTTTCATATATTCAGTTATTAATTAGTTAGCTTATTCATATATTCATGAATTCATTCTTTCAGCACATATTTGCTTGTCACTATGCACCAGTAACTTATAATAGTCTCTATAGAAATAAAAGTTTATCATTGACCCACTGAGTTTACAGTCTTCTGTGGGATCTAAAAACAAATAATTATAGCAGAAACCATACTTTCAATTGCTAATTTTTATTGTAAAATTGTGTTACAAGAACATAACACAGATAATCAAGGATGACTTCACTACTTGAATTGAGTATTTAAGGTTAGATAAAAATTGCTCAGATGAAGAAAGAAAATAAAAATTCATTCTCTACAGAAAGAATAAGACACAAAGCATGATGGCATTGTCTAGGGGTACAGTAAATTCAGAAACTACAAGGGAAGAGTGAAGTACCCAGAAAATCTTTAGTAGCTTTTGACATTGGAAAGATAGAGCAATCCTCAATCACATAATTCAAAATAAAATCACACAAAGTTGAAGTAAAACTATAAGGAATTCAAATATTTCTATTTTTTTTCTGAAATGACCACATGAATATTTTCTTGAAGTACCTAGTATGAATTTTTTCTAGTGGAAATTCTGGTTTCCTTGCTTTGATGATCTTTTAGGCATATATTCAATATCTATAATGCTGAAATTGTGGTGAATAATAAATAAAGATAAATATTCTACTCAACATGTTGAAATTCTACTTGTAAAAACTTGGTTTACATTCATTATAACATGAATATCTGCAGTGAAAATATGTAGAAATGAAATATTTCAAGATTTCAGTTATTTCAACTTTAACTTAAATACCACTAATAGATTTTTTAAACATCTATTTTAAATAAATAAGCTACTTTCAACTTGTATTTTGTTTCAAAACCACTCTTCTTCTATAATATCAGTCAAATAAAATGTAAAATTTTGATACCTATTCAGATAGTTTTTGATGTAATTGTGAATATTTTTCTATAAAATTGGTCAAATAATTTTACTTTTATGTAACGAAAGGTTTTTAATTACACTAACTTGTATAAGTCTACACCAACATGGAGTCACAATAACTTCCTTAATTAGTCAGGTTATACAGCTTTTTCATTCCATTACATGAAACATGGGTCTGTTAATTGTGTATCATGCCCTGTACAGGACTCTCTCTGACTTAATGAAGTTATGCTTAGTTACTTATGAGGAATACGAATTTGATATTTGTTTCAGTATATTTTTTTCCTGATTTGAATAGAAAGTAAGTAGATTATTTCATACATATTTTAATCATACGGTATTTGTTTAAAAACTTAGGAGAGACTAGATTTGATAAGAATTTATCTTTTTAAATACATTTCTCAAAATTTTATAATTTTGCCTTACTAAATAGACATAATTTTGAGAAGGTAAAATGATGTCATAGACATCGAGAATATATCAGACAGATAGCTACATGGTAATATACAAGCTGCCCAAACAGAGAAAACAGTATTTTACGTAATTAAGCATCTTAATTTATTGACTTTTCAGTCTCCAAGAAGAACATAAATATATAAAAGATGCTTTTAGTATTCCTAATTAAAAGGAATTGCTGCTTATATACATGAGACCTTTAGTTATTAACTTAAAAAAACACCGCATGTTCTCACTCATAGGTGGGAACTGAACAATGAGATCACTTGGACTCGGGAAGGGGAACATCACACACTAGGGCCTATCATGGGGAGGAGGGAGGGGGGAGGGATTGCATTGGGAGTTATACCTGATATAAATGATGAATTGATGGGTGCTGACGAGTTGATGGGTGCAGCACACCAACAAGGCACAAGTATACATATGTAACAAACCTGCAAGTTATGCACATGTACCCTAGAACTTAAAGTATAATAAAAAAAAAATTAAAAAAAAAGAATCGTGAATGGGAGGTCACTCAGGATTTGGCTCTCTGCTTGTCTATTGTTAGTGTATAGAAATGCTTATAAATTTTGCACATTGATTTTGTATCCTAAGACTTTGCTGAAGTTATCAGCTTAAGGAGTTTTTGGGCTGAGACGATAGGCTTTTCCAAATATACAATCATGTCATCTGCAAACAGAGACAATTTGACTCCCTCTCTTCTTATTTGAATGTGCCTTATTTCTTTCTTTTGCCTGATTGCCCTGGACCGAGCTTTCAATTCTATGTTGAATAGGAATGGTGAGAGAGGGCATCATTGTCTTGTGCTGGTTTCCAAAGGGAATGGTTCCAGCTTTTGCCCATTCAATATGATATTGGCTATGGGTTTGTCATAAATAGCTCTTATTATTTTGAGACATATTTCATCAATACATTATTGAGAGTTTTTAGCATGAAGGAGTGTTGGATTTTATCGAAGGCCTTTTCAGCATCTATTAAGATAATCACATGACTTTTGTCATTGGTTCTGTTTATGTGATGGATTACATTTATTGATTGGTGTATGTTGAACCAGGCTCATATCCCAGGGATGAAGCTGAAGTGATCGTGACAGATAAATTTTTTGATGTGCCGTCTATCCAACAAAGGGCTAATATCCAGAATCTATAAGGAACTTAAATAAATTTACAAGAAAAAAAATCAAAAAGTGCGCAAAGGATAAGAACAGACATTTCTCAAGACAAAACATTTATGTGGCCAACAAACATAAGAAAAAAAGCTCATCATCACTGGTTATCAGAGAAATGCAAGTCAAAACCACAATGAGATACAATCTCACACCATTTAGAATGGCAATCACTAAAAAGTCTGGAAACAACAGATAGTGGTGAGAATGTTGAGAAATAGGAATGCTTTTACACTATTCATGGGAGTGTAAATTAGTTCAACCACTGTCAAAGACAGTGTGGTGATTCCTCAAGGATCTAGAACCAGAAATACCATTTGACCTAGCAATCCCATTACTGCGTATATACCCAAAGCATTATAAATCATTCTACTATAAAGACACATGAACACATATGTTTATTGCAGCACTATTTACAATAGCCAAGACTTGGAACACACCCAAATGGCTACCAGTGATAGACTGGATAAAGAAAATGTGGCTCATATACACCATGGGATACAATGTAGCCGTTAAAAAAGAATGAGTTCATGTCCTTTGCAGGGACATAGGTTAAGCTGGAAACCATCATCCTCAGCAAACTAACACAGGAACAGAGAACCAAACACCACATGTTCTTGCTCATAAGTAGGAGCTGAAAAATGACAACACGTGGACACAGGGAGGGGAATATCATGCACTGGGGCCTGTCAGTAGGTTGGGGGACAAGGGAGGGAGAGCACTAGGACAAATACCTAATGCACTCAGGGCTTAAATCCCAGGTGATTTTTAGGGTTAATAGGTGCAGCAAACCACCATGGCACATATATATCTTTGTAACAAACCTGCACATTCAGCACATGTATCCCAGAAATTAAAGTAAAACAGAAAAAAAAAAAAAAAATTGACAGTTTCCTGAAAGCTAATAATAACCAGGATAAAGTAATTAGGGTAACATGTAACAACCATATTATAATACAATCTTTCAGAAGCAGGAAGACGGTGGTTTGTCTTTTGATAAGAGTGGTAGAAAATTTAGCATCTGTGTCTGCATCTACACACACAGAAAAGAAAAAAAAAAAAAAAAAAAACCTGTTTTCTATAATTGGATTCCTATCCCTTGAAGTTGAAAAAAATAAAAAGTAGAACTAACCTATCTCCTGTTTTCTATCATTCCCTAGTATTACTACACACAACCCAATTATGACAGTACTGGTTGAGTATCTAGATACTGAAGATTGAACTTTTGAACCTAAGTGAGTCTTTAAACCTCATAAAGTGGAATGTTTGTGTGTGTGCTTGTACTGACACACAGCCACCGACCTCCACCCCCCCCCCCCCCCACACACAATAAAGAATAGAAGTTAGAATTTCTGAAAAGCTAATATCTAAATATGAATTATTTTAACTAATAAGAGCTAAGTTTTTAGCCCTTTTCAGTCCCAGGTCTTAAAACAAATATGAAGGTTATCTGTTTTTAGCCTCTTCACTATACTTTGTGAACAATGGTCTCAACTTTCCTTCTAGTATCATAAAATAGACACAGCAAGCTGCCTGTATTAGTCCATTTTCACACTGTTATAAAGACATCCCTGAGACTGGATAATCTATCAAGAAAAGGGTTTAATAGATTCACAGTCCTGCATGGCTGGGGAGGCCTCAGGAAATTTACAATCATGGCAGAAAGGGCAGAGGCAGGTCTTACATGGTGGCAGGCAAGAAGGAGAAGAGTGAGTAGCAAAGGGGGAAGAGTCCCCAGTAAAACCATCAGATCTCATGAGAACTCACTCACTGTCACAAGAAGAACATGGAAGGAACTGCCTTCATGATCCAATCACCTCCCACCAGGTGTCTCCCTAGACATGTGGGTATTATAGGCATTGCCATTTAAAATGAGATTTGAGTGGGGACACAAAGCCTAACCTTATCACTGCCATTAATCTTACAATCACAATCCAGTTCACAAAAATTATCAAAGATAGTGAACTTTGCAGCTTCCTCATCAGGAAGCTTGTGATACAGCTTTCCAGTTAATCAGTGATGCTGAAATAATTGGAAATTATTGACAATTATATTTACAAAATTATAAAGGCATCTTCTTTTATTTTCTTTAAATTAAAAAATGTATTTACCTTAACAGAATTTGTCTCATGTTTCTAAATTTTCTACTTATCACAGAATAATGCTAGCCTTATTCTGTTTTTTTCTTTCTCATTGTCTTTTATTGTAATATGTGTTCATCATTGGCTAGAATATAACTAATTTGTAATGTTTCCTTGTCACTACACATATGATTGTGACGTGGATAGAATCTTGTTTTTCTATGCTTACATCTGGTTAGTTCAAAAACATTATTAAACCTGTTTTATATTTCCTTATTATTATGGTGTTGAGCACTGAAAAGTAAATATCATAATTAAAAGCCAAACAGCCTCTTATTTCACAGAAAAAATATTGATATAGAGCAGTGGGAAAAAATGGTATGAACATATTGCTTTTAAGTCACTGGAGTAAAGGTAAAAGGTATCAAAATGAGTTTATTGTGTCTTAAGACCCATGTGTTTAGAGAACAATCTAAGGTTAAGGCCAATAACTGGATGAATAAATTGAGAAAGCACAAATATTTGTACTAAAAATCGTAGTATGTGAAAAGGAGCAAAATAAAGCTCTCATAATCTCAGAATATGAGCACAAGTATGGGGAAACTAGGAAGAATGGGGAAACTAAGCAAAGATATAGAATGTGAGTAGAATGTAGGGAGAAACCAATCAAAGCAATGCAGTATTTTATAAAGGCAAATTTTTTAGCTTATTAAGAAAATCATTGATTAGGAAGTAAAGAAGGTGTAATGCATGGAATACTATGCAGCCATAAAAAGGATGAGTTTGCGTCCTTTGTAGGGACATGCATGCAGCTGGAAACCATCATTCTCAGCAAACTATCACAAGAACAGAAAACCAAACGCCACATGTTCTCACTCATGGTGGGAACTGAAAAATGAGATCACTTGGACTCTGGAAGGGGAACATCACACACTGGGGCCTATTATGGGGAGGGGGGAGAGGGAAGGGATTGCATTGGGAGTTATACCTGATGTAAAGGACGAGTTGATGGGTGCAGCACACCAACATGGCACAAGTATACATATGTAACAAACCTACATGTTATGCACATGTACCCTAGAACTTAAAGTATAATAATAATAAAAAAAGAAGAAGGTGTAATGAATTTTATTAAATAAAACACAGAAATTGCTTAGAAAACAATACTACTATTAATTATTATAGGATTTGGATTTGATGATGAACACAATATTTATAAACCAACAACAACGAAAAGAAAGGAGTGGAGACTTGAAAAGAGGACAATTTTCAAACAGATAGAAGGACAAAGGATATAGGTCACTCATTTATAGACCAGTCTAAAAGAAGAACCTTAGCTTCCTTCTTAGAAACAGAACAGAACAATATGTTTGTGTGAATGGTAAGGTTATAAAACTCAATTAGTTGTAACTTTAGGGACATGTTGTAATTGCAAAAATGACCACAAATCATTCCTATTTATCCAAGCCTTTTGGTTGTTTCCTACACACTGAATCTGTGCAGGTCATGGGACTTTCTTTGGTCAATGGGACATCAGCAAATATAGCACAAGCAGAGAGTGACAAGAGCTGTATGCTGGCTCTTGATGCTATTGGAAAGCTAAGAACAAGTATGAGCATAAAATGAGATAGTATGCTGGAGGATGAGAGATCAACTGGAGCAGATTTGAGTCTGCCAGACTATATTCAGCCTGGCCCTGACTGTCCTGGCAGTTGGCTACAGATGCTTGAACCATCCTCAGTTGTGATCAGCTGAACCTGAACCAGACCAGAAAGTGTGCCTATGTGAGGCTAGCCCAGATTTCCAGATTGCAAAATTGTGACCTCAAGAAATGGTCATTGCTTTAAATATTTTGCAGCAAAAGCTAACTTATTTAAGCATTAAAATGAATTATTCTGAATGTGGTTAAGTAAATAAATGATCTATAATTCCCAATCTTATCCTCATGTTCTCTAGACATGGTTACAAAATGGGTGAAAACCAAAAATTGATAGGAATCTCCTGACACTTTGTCTATTGTTAAGGGTGACAAAGGCCTATGAACATTTTAGTGACACAGAGTTACTGCTTAAAAGAGTGCTCTGGAGCCTGCTGTGCAAGTCAAACATATCATCTGAACATACCTGCTGACTCCTCTCCATCTGGAAGTCATGCAACAAAAATGTACCTTTGTTCATAGAGCGGGAATCTCTTTCCTATCTCAATTTGAAACAGAAAAAGACAAATATGTCACAGTACACCTTGATGCTAACCTTTGCCAGCAGCTCCAGTTGGAAAAGTTAGACTCTAATTGTTAAGAATTTTATACTCTTTGAAAGCAGGCTGTTCTTTAATGAGAGTCATGGGTACTGAAAAGAAACTCACTTTGCATCTTTTTCCATTTTTTGCAATGGGGTTAGGACTGTTAATGATATATGCAACAAGTAATTCAACTCCTTTAGAATAGTTAAGGGATGGAGGAAATAAATTAAGAAAAATTTTATTTTCAAGGGTATTTGAGGTGCACAAGAGGATATAATCTCTAAAGAAATTTTAGAAATGAAGAAACAAAAATGAAAGAACAAGTTATTGAACAACTGAGGCAGCATTTTGGAAATTCATTTTTCCTTAGGACTAAATTTTCCTCTTGTGTGAGGTTAATTCGCCACTGTTCTGATTTGTCAACCACTAGAATCAGAGCAGTATATGAAATACAGCAATGATTTGTAACAGGTCAGAGACTGTAAAACACAGTGACTAAAAGATAATTCATAGAATGAAATTAATATAATGAAATAATACCTGTTCACTGCTAGGTATGTGATTTTTCAGATTTTCTAAACTTATTTGTGCCTATTTTATTATTTGCAAAACAGCATAAACAGAAACATTTGCTTAGTAAGATTCTGTTACCATTTATTTATTTATATAAATTTATGAGAGACAAGGATAATTTTGTTAATGGGTAAATTTGTTAATGTGTAATGCATAGATTGCATAGTGGTGAACTCAGAGGTTTTAGGGTATTCATCCTTCAAAAAAAAAACATACATAGTACCCATTAAGTAATTTCTTGTCTTCCATTCCCACTTCCTCCCACCCTTCTGAGTCTCCATTGCATATCATTCTCTATGCCCGTGTGTAGATATTATGTAGCTCCCATTTTAAAGTGAGAACATGCAGTATTTGCTTCCTGTGTCTCAGTTGTTTCATTTAACATGATGGCCTCCAGTTCCATCCCTGTTGTAGCAAAGTCATAATTTCATTCTTTTTTAAGGCTGAATAATATTCTATTATACATATATACCACATTTTCTTTATGCCACCAGTTGTTGATGGGCATGTAAGTTGATTGCATATCTTTGCTATTGTGAATAGTACTTCAATAAACATTTTGGGGGGGGAGGTAAACACCCAGTCGTAGGATTCCTCAATCAAATATCAGTTGGGAGTTGAGATTATGCATGCAAATGTCTTAGCTCAGTTCGTGATGCAAGAAAAGCATTTAACTAAAATTTTATCTTTTGGAGAAGTATTGTTGATAGTTATTATATTCCCAAATTTAAAAATGTAAGCAGTGATTTAAGATCCATATACGTTATTTCTACAAATATCAATTTACATGTTATATATAAATTCCTTAAAAGAGGTATTAAGTGTAACTGTTGACAATGATGTTACAATTTTAAAATCAATTTTAATAAATTTTTCTGCTAATTTTATGTCTTAATCAAATTCTGAAGGCAAAAAGCAGTCGTATATTCTCATCACCGATTTGCTTGTTCTTAAGGTGAAGCAATAAGATGACATAGTTATCATGTACTGATGCATTGAGTATACAAAGGGAACTAGTGTTGCTCTGTCAGATATTTTGGCAGAATTATTAATTAGGATTAGATAAATTTTAACTCCTAGCCAAATTTCTACTTGGAATTAGTGTGCCTCTATCTGATATTTGGGCAGAATTAATGGTTAGGATTAGATAAATTTTAACTCCTAGCCAAATTTCTATGTGTCATCTCATTTTCATTGAGGAAGGAAGCCTATTAGAGATTTTACAATGTAAAAACAATTTTAATTCTTAAAATTCAGAAATGTCTGTAAGATAGAAGAACATGATCAATGAAAATTCAGCCGATGACTAAAGTGTGACAGTATTGAAGCTGGCTCACACTGTGTCACAAGGAGCGACCGTGCTTATCTCTTGCCAAGTCCAGGTTCTATGGCATCATCTTAGTAAATTAACATTAACCAAAATGAGAGTATTTACACCTTGAAAGTTGGCAAATTACAAATATCTGAGGGCACATTTCTAAATGGATCTGAAAGCCAACAAATTGTCTTCACAGAGCCCATGAAAGAAAGTTTATCATATAGGAATACTGACTATACACCGTGAGCCATGGAAGTTGAAGTGCATCAGTGATTTCTTTGTACCACAGAGAAGCTGATCTACCAACATGAACCAGAGTGTGCATTCTAGCAAAACCGGGAGCTGTGAGTTTGTGTGGGTGTGCGCTAATGTGTGTGTATGTGAATGTGTGTGTATACTGAAATAAATATGGAAACAAACTCTTAACAGTTCAGTACCAAAGTAGCCTTGCTATTGAAATACATCCTCAACTAGTCTTACAACCACCAATGAACTTAACCCTGAAAAAAAGTTTTCCCATTTTATGAAGCCTGGGAAACCTCAAATATCATGAGTTTTGATAGTGTGATTGGAGTAAATCAGAAGAAATTTGCCCCTCAAAGGAGACATAAATCCTTGCAGGGAAAGATATACCAGCTGTTGTGTCACTCAACAAAAATCTGTAAAGAGTAGGAGTGCTGTGAGAAAATTCAGTGAACTTGAGTCTCATTCAAAGGTGTATATCCCAGCAATGGCAGAGTTTGAAAGTAAACAATGGCAGCACAGGTGAACTTATGGGTGCAGTTAAGATGCCTTTGGGAATTGTAACAAATACTTTTATTTATGGTGTAGGATATCTACATGGATACACACTTTTGGAGAATAATATTTGATCCATCATGAAAGCAAAATTAGAGTACTGATATTAATAATATCTTTTCCCCCAAAATACTAGTGAGGTCTTTAGTTATTCAGGTTACACTGGGATGGTTAAAAAAGTAAATCAGAATAGCATAAATCTAATAATGAATTGTTTCTTAAATAACTAATATTGATACTATTTAGGTTTTGAACTTTAATAATCCTAAAAATCATTTATATATTTTAAATTTCATAGGATAAATAATTGATACAATATGCACACATAGACATATACAAATACACATACATGTAAGACAAAATAGTTCTCTTTAGCTCTGTCTCTAAAGCTGTTAATACATTTTATAGGATTAACTAATATAATATAGGCTTATAAATATAAATAATAATCACACTTAAACTCAAGAGTGTATCTCATTATTGTATGTATGTTATGCCAGCTGATATATAATATTTTTCAGACAAAATTAAATTTTTAATATTTTTATCCTTAAAAGATAATCAAAGAGGAAGTTTGGGTTGTTATTTTTTAGGTAATAAGAGCCAGATGGTTGGTATTCAACATTTACTCTTGGGTGTTCAATGTGATATCAAGGAATAAGAAAGCAAAAGGCCATGTCTTTCAAAGAAAAAGCAAGGTTGAATACATCCATTGAACAGTAGGGTAAGTCTACTTAAGGGATCTCATTTGTGCTGAGTGCTACATTAAAATCTTCAGGGTTAAATTAACCTCCTAGCTGGAAAAAGACACACAACAAACTAGTTGTTTAAACAAGAAATATACAGAAACAGTGTAGTAATAAAGACTGAATTTCTCTCAAAATAATAATTTAGTTTACTTTTTTGAAGAGACAAATAATTTTTTTCTCCACTACATATGAATCTCAAAGTACTCTATTGGAATCTGCTCCAACTCACCACTAAAGATGCTATTTAGTTCAAGCTGTAATGTTAGTAGACCCTTATGTAGGAATTCACTGCCTAAATATGTGTCTTAATATTTCTGGACTAGTTTTATGTGATATTTTGTGAAAGTCAATCATCTGTGTCACTTTGCACTTTAATTTAGTGTTTTCATGTAGAAATGCCTAATAAGCATATTGTGTGAACTAGCTTGTTGCTAGGAGTTATTATTTATTTCAATAAATAATTTTTCCTTACTATTTTACATTCTTTAAAGACTTCTTTAGAATTTATCTTCATATTTTTATGACATCAGTGTAAATAGTGGTTAGGTTTCAGGAAAATGATTTTCAGATAAACAGGCTTTTTAAAATTGGTTTCACTTTGTCACTCACGTAAGTCACTGACGCCTTCCTTCCTCAGTCCTATGGCTATCCCAGGGATTCTCTTTCAAATACCCAGTTTCCTTTCCTGTAATGAAATGATGATATGGTTTGGCTATGTTTCCACGCAAAACTCATCTTGAATGCCACATTAGTGGGAGGAACCTGGTGGAAGTTAACTGAATCATGGTTGGGCAGGACTTTCCCATGTCATTTTTGTGATAGTGAATAAGTCTCATGAGATGCGATGATTTTTAAAAAGGGGAGTTTCCCTGCACAAGCTCTCTTTTTGCTTGATGCCATACATGTAAGACGTGGCTTGCTCCTCCTTGCCTTCTGCTATGATTGTGAGGCCTCCCCAGACACGTGGAACCACGAGTCCATTAAACCTCTTTTTTTTTCTCCAGTCTTGGGTATGTCTTTATTAGCAGTGTGAAAATGGACTAATGCAGATGCATAAGAAGTACAGGTTTAACACTCATTATTTATCTTTCCATTTTTAGTTTAATATTTATATTAAAAATACAACAAATAATGTTCAGTAGAGTTTTCAAACAAATTAAATTTTTGTTTGGGAAGAATTTATTACATGTAAAAAAGTCAATGTAATTTATTAGTGATAATCTGCCCCACCCACAGATTGTTAGAAGATTTTTATTAAAGTGTTATTATCTTCATAAAGATATTTCCCAACTTGAAAGCAGTGGTGAGACCAGGTATAGTGAAACAAAAAGAGAGAAGAAAGGCTCCTCATACCACTGTAGAATTGATAGAGGTGTGGATTAGTTCAGGTCCCAAATCTGAAATGAGTGAAGCCTGGATATAGGTGGCAGATTTATGTGAGTGGAGAGGAACCCATACAATGGATGTGTTACCAAATGAATGCTTTGAAATCTAGGTACACTTTTCTTCAGCTGCCAGTAGTTTTGGCTGCTGAAGAATGAAATTTTCTGGGTTAGTTTCCTTCTGAAAAGAGTTTACAGCTCTCTCATTTATGGCTATGCCCACCTGTGGGATGACTAACTGAGCTGAAAGTACAAAAATCTCTTCTCCATTGACTCAATTCATGACAACTCTAAAGGACCATCGACATTCAAGCAAGAATTTGGACTATCTGAGAACTTTTATTGGGATTGAGTTGCAGGTCAATGTCCCTATTTTCCCAGTCTCCCCTCTTTCTCTGAAAGCACTCCCCAGTACACTTTCTGCTTGCTAGTACACATCTCAAAGGTAGTTTCCTAGGTATTCTAACCTAAGTGAGTCCAGGAAGAGGAAACAGAAAAACTCATGCTAGATTGGCCAAGAAAGAGGTCAGATTTGAAATGATCTTTCAGTTTTGAGTTTTTACCTAAATCAGTCTGTTGTCAGATACCAGGATTAGAAGTTAGTACATCATTGGGATTAAGCATATCATTAAACAATGCCTTAAATATATTTTACAAAGGTAATTGATACTTCATTTATTAACCTGAGGCAGTGACTATTAGGAAAAATTAAATGAGGAATTATTGGGCCTGTGATAGTTACAGTCTAGGAGATCAGGTTTCTGCACCAATAATAGAAGGTATTAAATATAAAAAAAATAGCAATGGGGTCAGAGAAACGAATACTTTTTTACTTTCCACATATTATTAAGAATTATGTGATATTTGTTTCTCTGTATCTAGTTTATCACTTAACATAACGTTCTCCAGTTCCAGCCATGCTGTAGGAAATGACAGGAATTCATTATTTTGCATGACTGAATAATACAGTCCATTGTGCATATGTACAACATTTTCTTTATCTACTCATGCATTGATAGACACTTACATTGATTCCACATCTTGACTACCGTGAATGGTATATGGAGACAGAAAATAGAATGACCGGGTTACCAGAGGCTGAGAAGGGTAGGGAAGGGTGGAGATAAAGGGAAGATGGTTAATGGCTAAAAAATACGCTTAAATACATATGTAACAAACCTGCACGTTATGCACATGTACCCTAGAACTTAAAGTATAATAATAATAATAATAAAATACAGTTAAATAGAAGGAAATTAATATGGTGTTTAGTAGCAAAATAGGGCTTTTCTAGTTAACAATAATTTATATGATATTTCAAAACAACTAAAAGAGTTGAATTGGAACTTTCTTTTTTTTTTCTTATTATACTTTAAGTTCTAGGGTACATGTGTACAACATGCAGGTTTGTTACATATGTATACTTGTGCTGTGTTGGTGTGCTTTACCCATCAACTCATCAGCACCCATCAACTCCTCATTTACATCAGGTATAACTCCCAATGCCATCCCTTCCCCCTCTCCCTCCCCATGATAGGCCCTGGTGTGTGATGTTCCCCTTCCCGAGTCCAGGTGATCTCATTGTTCAGTTCCCACCTATGAGTGAGAACATGCAGTGTTTGGTTTTCTGTTCTTGTGATAGTTTGCTGAGAATGATGATTTCCAGCTGCATCTATGTCCCTACAAAGGACACAAACTCATCCTTTTTTATGGCTGCATAGTATTCCATGGTGTATATGTGCCACATTTTCTTAATCCAGTCTGTCACTGAAGGACATTTGGGTTGATTCCAAGTCTTTACTATTGTGAATAGTGCCACAATAAACATGCATGTGCATGTGTCTTTATAGCAGCATGATTTATAATCCTTAGGGTATATACCCAGTAATGGAATGGCTGGGTCATATGGTATTTCTAATTCTAGATCCTTGAGGAATCGTCATAAAGTTTTCCACAATGGTTGAACTAGTTTACAATCCCACCAACAGTGTAAAAGTGTTCTTATTTATCCACTTCCTTTCCAGCACCAGTTGTTTGCTGACTTTTTAATGATTGCCATTCTAACTGGTGTAAGATGGTATCTCATTGTGGTTTTGATTTGCATTTCTCTGATGGTGAGTGATGATGAGCATTTTTTCATGTGTCTTTTGGCTGTATGCATGTCTTCTTTTGAGAAATGTCTGTTCATATCCTTTGCCCACTTTTTGATGGGGTTGTTTTCTTCTTGTAAATTTGTTTGAGTTATTTGTAGATACTGGATATTAACCCTTTGTCAGATGAGTAGATTGCAAAAATTTTCTCCCATTCTGTAGGTTGCCTGTTCACTCTGATGGTAGTTTCTTTTGTTGTGCAGAAGCTCTTTAGTTTAATTAGATGCCATTTGTCAATTTTGGTTTTTGTTGCCATTGCTTTTGGTGTTTTAGACATGAAGTTCTTCCCCATGCCAATGTCCTGAATGGTATTACCTAGGTTTTCTTCTAGGGATTTTATGCTGTTAGGTCTAACATTTAAGTCTCTAATTCATATTGAATTGATTTTTGTATTGGGAATAAGGAAAGGATCCAGTTTCAGCTTTCTACTTATGGCTAGCCAATTTTCCCAGCACCATTTATTAAATAAGGAATCCTTTCTCCATTTCCTGTTTTTCTCAGGTTTGTCAAATATCAGATGGCTGTAGATGTGTGGTATTATTTTTGAGGGTTCTGTTCTGTTCCATTGGTCTATATCTCTGTTTTGGTATCACTACCATGCTGTTTTCGTTACTGTAGCCTTGTAGTATAGTTTGAAGTCAGGTAGCGTGATGCTTCCAGCTTTGTTCTTTTGGCTTAGGATTGTCTTGGCAATGTGGGGTCTTTTTTGATTCCATATGAACTTTAAAGCAGCTTTTTTTCCAATTCTGTGAAGAAAGTCATTGGTAGCTTAATAGGGATAGCATTGAATCTGTAAATTACCTTGGGCAGTATGGCTATTTTCACGATATGGATTCTTCCTATCCATGAGCATGGTATGTCCTTCCATTTGTTTATGTCCTCTTTGATTTCACTGAGCAGTGGTTTGTAGTTCTCCTTGAAGAGGTCCTTTACATCCCTTGTAAGTTGGATTCCTAGGTATTTTATTATCTTTCAAGCAATTGTGAATGGAAATTAATTCATGATTTGGCTTTCTGTTTGTCTGTTTCTGGTATATAAGAATGCTTGTGATTTTTGCACACTTTGCATCCTGAGACTTTACTGAAATTGCTTATCAGCTTAAGGAGATTTTGGGCTGAGATGATGAGGTTTTCAAAATATACAATCATGTCATCTGCAAACAGGGACAACTTGACTTCTTATTTTCCTAACTGAAAACCTCTTATTTCTTTCTCTTGCCTGATTGCCCTAGCCAGAACTTCCAACACTATGTTGAATAGGAGTGGTGAGAGAGGGCATCCCTGTCTTGTGCCACTTTTCAAAGGGAATGCTTCCAGTTTTTACCCATTCAATATGATATTGGCTGTGGGTTTGTCATAAATAGCCCTTATTATTTTGAGATATGTTCCATCAATACCGAATTTATTGAGAGTTTTTAGCATGAAAGGTTGTTGAATTTTGTCAAAGGCCTTTTCTGCATCTATTGAGATAATCGTGTGGTTTTTGTCTTTGGTTCTGTTTATATGCTAGATTACATTTATTGATTTGCATATGTTGAACCAGCCTTGCATCCCAGGGATGAAGCCCACTTGATCATGGTGGACAAGCTTTTTGATGTGCTGCTGGATTCGGTTTGTCAGTATTTTATTGAGGATTTTTTTGCAGCGATGTTCATCAGGGATATTGGTCTAAAATTCTCTTTTTTTGTTGTGTCTCTGCCAGGCTTTGGTATCAGGATCATGTTGGCCTCATAAAATGAGTTAGGGAGGATTCCCTCTTTTTCTATTGATTGGAATAGTTTCAGAAGGAATGGTACCAACTCATCCTCGTACCTCTGGTAGAATTCAGCTGTGAATCCATTTGGTCCTGGACTTTTTTTGGTTGGTAGGCTATTAATTACTGTCTCAATTTCAGAGCCTGCTATTGGTCTATTCAGGGATTCAACTTCTTCCTGGTTTAGTCTTGGGAGAGTGTAAGTGTCCAGGAAATTATCCATTTCTTCTAAGTTTTCTAGTTTATTTGCGTATAGGTGTTTATAGTATTCTCTGGTGGTAGTTTCTATTTCTGTGAGGTTGGTGGTGATATCCCCTTTATCATTTTTTATCGTGTCTGTTTGATTCTTCTCTCTTTTCTTCTGTATTAGTCTTGCTAGTAGTCTATCAATTTTGTTGATCTTTTCAAAAAACCAGCTCCTGGATTCATTGATTTTTTGAAGGATTTTTTGTGTCTCTATCTCCTTCAGTTCTGCTCTGATCTTAGTTATTTCTTGCCTTCTATTAGCTTTTGAATGTGTTTGCTCTTGCTTCTCTAGGTCTTTTAATTGTGTTACTAGGGTGTCAATTTTAGATCTTTCCTGCTTTCTCCTGTGGGCATTTAGTGCTATAAATTTCCCTCTACACACTGCTTTAAATGTGTTCCAGAGATTCTGGTATGTTGTATCTTTGTTCTCATTGGTTTCAAAGA